>NC_080590.1:46774772-47077803 GCF_029962835.1 Magnolia sinica
ATCTAAACGTTGGAGCAACCTCTTGGTACCATAAGGGTTTAGGGACTTTCACCTAGGGATATCTATAGCACCCCATATAGAACAAGATTTTCGGTATCCAATCCTGCCAACCACGATACGCCTATGGAGGTTACGGCCCTGATGTCGCTAGGGCGTACAGTAACCATACCACACAATGTGAATGCATGAATCACACTATCCAGTCATGCAGCATGCGCGCATCATGCGCTCATGTAGGGCAACACCCCTTATCTGGGAGCCCCTAAACAATCTGCCCGAAGGCATATGCCATGATCAGTCACTTCTCATATCAAGCATACATATGATACGTATGATCATGAGTTATGGAGCTATACTACACATGTTATAAAGTAATGCATTATCCTTACAACGCAGATGGCCTAGACGGCCTACACATAACGAGTACAGGCCTATCAATGGGCCCTAGGGGGAGTCGTAATGTGGATGTTTAACCAACATTTAAACGTGCAATGTGGACATCAAACCAACATTGCTCCCAAGGCATGAATGTCATAAACATCATTACATAAACCATGTTGGGATCACACATTGCAATGGACCTTAGGTACATCCCATTGGGCCTTAAATACATCAAATGGGCCAAATCACATGGGCCTTATATTCATCAAGTGGGTCACATCAATGGGCCGCACCAATGGGCCTTATGTACATTGCAATGGGCTATAACCCGTGGGCCTTAGAATGCATCAAATGGGCCTAATCTCATGGGTCTTATGTGTATCAAAGGGGCCTCACCAATTGGGCCTTATATGTACATCAAATGGGCCTCAACCCTTAGGCCCCAATACATTTTAATGGGCCTTAACCCATGGGCCCCTAATACATCAAATGGGCCTCGACCCATGGGCTTTACATATATATCAAAGTGGGCCTCAACGATGGGCCACAAGTAAACTGAGATGGGCCTCCTACCACCAGCATATTATATATAATATAATATGTAGTATTTATATATATATATATATATATATATATATATATATATATAGTACATACAATATTATATAATATATATATATACACACACACACCCACACGTACACACCCACACACGCACGCACATGCACACACCCACCGTCCAGGACGGTGGGGTTAAAAATACAAACACCACAGTGGGCTCCACCGTCCAGGCGGACGGTGGAAATAAAACACATGTGTCACTGTGGGCTCCATGTGGGGCCCACCACAATGTTTACACTCCATCCAATCTGTTGATAAGGTCCCGCGGACCCAAATGAGTAGGAAGAAAAAATCTCAGTTGGATCCAAAACTTCTGTGGCCCAGAAAAGGGGTCCCAAGGGCCGACGTGTATTCCCACTGTTTCCTATGGTGTGAGCCATCTGAGCTTTAGATCATGCTGATTTTTGGAGTGGGCCCACTTCAAAGAGTGGCCCACCCGATGAACGGGTTAGATGATAGATAAACATCAAGGTGGGACCCACGGCTGGAGCCATGGGATCCTGTCCAGTCCGCCCGTTCGCCTACAATGCGCGCAGGCGCTGCCTGCGCCTCTGGCAGTAACAGCGGCTGCTGCTTGTTTTAATTTATTTTTTTAAAAAGAAAACCAATTTTTTTGCTGTTTTTCACGCGTAGGGCCTGCATCAGATGAATCCAACATCGCCATTGTTTCCCATATCTCAATACAAGCCAAACAAGCCCATTATTCAATATCTTTTGGTGCATTAAAACCTCAGGTGAATTTTTAACGGTAACAACCACCGTTTGCTATGCTGTGGCCCACCAGAACATCGGATTGAGTTCAGTTTTCAACTTAACGTCTAAAATGAGTTAGGTAAAGGAATGGACGGTATATATTAAAAATATACATCAAGATGGGGCTTATATGAGTGGGCCACCCCATGAGCTTGGAAACAAGCTACTACTTGTGTTTTAACAATGACGTTCAGCGTCCGTGGACACTGGACGGATTCTCACAGCTGGAGGTGGGCTTGCTCACGTGGGCCACTTCATGATGGATGTATGGATACAACACATATAAGGTGGGCCCCACTTCTAGATGTTTTTGATAAAATACATGCCTCAGGGTGGGGTCCATCCAAGTGGGCCATACAACGATGTTATGATCATATAAAAAAATGAAAAAGAGAGGGAGAGAGAGAGATAGAAAGTGAGACCCGCGTGATGGAGGGACCTCGACACTATGGGCCCTCCCTTGCACTAAATCATACATCAAGTGGGTCCCATTACATATGGGCCCATTAAATCAAAATCCAACGGTGGAGATCCCTTCTCCACTAGATTAGACGGTCTAGATGACCCTAAGTATGTAAGGAAAATAAACATCATGATGGGGTCCATGGAGAATGGCCCCATCATGGAATGATCATGATAATCCAAGTGGGCCATCGGCCACATCTTAGGGTCCAAAGTGAGACCTAAACCATTGATCGGTTGGCCTCACTTGGCCCATCTTAAAAACATTAAAAACTACCCTATCAAAGCACCCACCGCTTGATCTTCTTGCTCCCTTGGCTTCCTTAGCTCCTTTTGCTTCTCTTTGATGGAGGAAGATGAGAAATAGATGGCTAGGATGGGAGATCTAGGGATAGAAAGGTGGGCATCACACATGCATTTTTCTCTCCATGGAATGGCTTGGACGTGAGGAGCTCTTGGGTTGCTTGGATTCATTTGAAAATGAAGGAGAGAGAGAGTTGTAAAGAGAGATGGGTGATGTGTGATGGAGTGATGGATGGGAGAGAGAGGGATGGGTGTGTAAGAGGCTTTTTGACTTTTGTGGCTAATGGTGTAAGAGAAGGTATGGGCTTGTAAGATCTTTTTGACTTTTGGAGCTTGCTTGGGAAATGGTGAAAGGTGATGTGTACTTGACATGATGGGATTGATTGATTGATTGATTGAGGTGACATCTCGTAGAGATTCTCTCGGGTTTTGCAACGCGTGGCATTTTTCTCGCACCGAACGCTGACCCACATCTCCTGGCCAAAGTATCGCATCGGCGCAGGAGTCGCGAAATCAGAACCGCGGCGACGGCGCGGTCGCTATGTTAAAGGTCTTGGGTTGATTCGACTCGGGTTGACGGCATGAGAATCAAGGTCGCGCACAAATACCGGTTAAGGATCGAAGGTTGCCGGAATTTGACCGGGAAGACCGCGGAAGTCTAAGGAACGGTACGGTCTAGGATATGGGGCTTACAGCTCTCCCCTCCTAATAGAAATTTTGTCCTCAAAATTTACATAATCATTGCAACTAGCCACAACTAAAGAGGGAGAAGAAACATAACATCACTATATAAAATCAGAGATAACATACAACATACAACACAATCAATCATAAAAAAGATGGGGATAACGCTCTCGAATCTCAGCCTCGCGTTCCCAAGAAGCCTCCTCAATAGAATGGTGACCCCACTGAACCTTCAACAACGGAATGACCTTGGTCCGGAGGACCTGCTCCTTCCGATCAAGGATACGGACTGGCTACTTGATGTAAGAAGCATCCTCACGAACCTCTAACGGCTGCTAGTCGATAATAGGAACGATGTCTGACCCACACTTCCTCAACATGGAGACATGAAAAACGTTGTGGACGCCAGACAACTGAGATAGCAAGGCAAGCCGATAAGCCACGGCGCTAACGCGCCCAATGATCTCAAAAGGTCCTATGAATTTCGAGACAAGCTTGCCCTTCGCTCCAAATCAAACTATGCCCTTCATGGGCGAGACCTTGAGATACACATGGTCCCCTACACCAAATTTCAAGGGACGACACCGACGATCAGCAAAACTTTTTTGCCGGCTCTGAGCTGTGCGCATCCTCTGCCTGATGATATCAATAGCCTTTGACGTCTCTTGCACAAGCTCGGGACCTAGGAGACGACGCTCTCCAACCTCGGTCCAATAACTCGGTGATCTGCATGGTCTACCATATAGTGCCTCAAAAGGAGCCATGTCGATGGTCGCCTGATAGCTGTTATTATATGCGAACTCAGCCAACCGCAGATGCTCATCCCAGCTACCCTTGAAATCAATCGCGCAGGCCCGAAGCATATCCTTAAGGATCTGGTTGACCCTCTCGGTCTGGCCATCGGTCTGCGAATGGTACGCGGTGCTGAATTGCAAATCAAAACCCATCGCTCTCTGGAAGCTCCTCCAAAACTGAGACGTAAACCTCTGGTCTTGGTCAGAAACGATCGAGATTGGAACGCCATGCAGTCTCACAATATCCTCGATGAATAATCTCGCAAGCCGGTCCAAAGGCCAAGTCGCACGAATCGCAATAAAATGTGCCGACTTTGTCAGATGATCAACGACAACCCAGATGGCGTCATGACCGCGCTGAGTCCTCGGCAAGCCCATAATGAAATCCGTCGACATGTGCTCCCACTTCCACATCGGGACACTCAACGGCTGCAATAGACCAGGGGGTCTCTGATGATCGACCTTGACACATTGGCATGTGTCATACTCGGCCACAAAACTGGTGATCTGACGCTTCATCCCTGCCCAAAAATACTGTCTCCTCATGTCACGGTACATCTTCGTCGAGCCAGGATGGATAGAAAACCGCAATCGATGTGCCTCGGTCATAAGATCTCTATGTAGCTCAGGAATATCCGGGACACATAATCGGCCTCTGAAGCGAAGTCCACCATCTGAACCAATCTGCTAATATGCCTGACTCTCAGATGCTGCCTCTGCTCGGTAATCTTATAACGACTCGTCTGCCTGCTGAGCCTCGATTACCCTTGCAACAAGAGAGGGTTGAATCGACAGACTCGATAACTGCACAATAAAAGACTGCAAGCCAAACTCAAAGTCGTACTCTGTTATATCCTCGAGCATCCGCCACTCCTGAATCATCATATGCGCTACCAGGCCTCGTGGCTGACGGCTGAGGGCATCCGCTACCACGTTCGCCTTACCCGGGTGGTACTGAAGATCGAAATCATAGTCCTTCAGGAGCTCCATCCAGCGCCTCTGCCTCATGTTCAACTCAGACTGTGAGAAGAGGTACTTCAAGCTCTTATGGTCAGAAAAGAGCTCGAACCTAACCCCATAGAGATAGTGTCTCCACACTTTCAGTGTGAAGACAACTGCAGCCAACTCTAAATCATGCGTGGGGTAGTTCAGCTCATGGACTTTGAGCTGGCGAGACGCGAAGGCCACTGGTCTCCTGTGCTGCATCAGGACAACACCCAAACCAATATGCGAGGTATCAATAAATACAATGAAACCATCACTCCCAGAGGGAAGAGTGATGACAGGAGCGGACGTGAGGCGGTCCTTCAACTCCATAAATGCTCGCTCGCAGGCGTCGCTCCAAATAAACTTTACGCCCTTCCGAGTCAACCTGGTCAACGGGGCTGCAATATAAGAGAAGCCCTCAATAAAACACCGGTAGTAGCCCGCTAAACCAAGAAAACTGCGGATCTCAGATGCAGTCGTGGGCTGGCCCCATTGACGCACTGTCTCAACCTTAGAGGGGTCCACTGCGACACCCTCGTCACCACGTGACCGAGGAACTTCACCTCCTCTGCCAAAACCCGCACTTCTCCAGCTTCGCATACAACTAGTGTGCGCGGAGGGTCAGCAACGTAACCTCCAAATGCTGCTCGTGCTCCTCACGGGTCCTCGAATAGATCAGAATGTCGTCGATGAAGACTACAACAAACTGATCGAGATACAGACGGAAGACCTCGTTCATCAACTGCATGAAGACCGCGGGTGCATTTGTCAGTCCAAAGGACATGACCTGAAATTCAAAATGACCATAACACGTCCTGAATGCTGTCTTCGAAATATCCTCCTCTCAGACCCGAATCTGATGATAACCGGAATGCAAGTCAATTTTCGAAAAGAATTGTGCACCCTGCAGCTGATCAAACAAATCATCAATCCTCGGGAGCGGGTACTTGTTCTTAATTGTGACCTTGTTGAGCTCGCGGTAATCTACGCAGAGCCTCAACGAGCCATCCTTCTTCTTCACGAAGAGTACCGGCGCTCCCCACGGTGAACTGCTCGGACAGATAAAGCCTAACTCGAGTAACTCGTCCAACTGCTTCTGCAGTTCCCACAACTCCGATGGTGCCATACAATATGGGGCCTTTGAAATAGGCGCAGTACAGGCCACGAGATCAATCTGAAACTCGGTGAGTCGATGAGGCGGTAATCTCGGAATCTCCTTAAACACATCGGGAAAATCGCAAACCACAGGCAACTGGTCGATGCTCACCGCTATGGGCTCCTCTATGACACATGACATCAAACAAGACAACGGCTCTCCTCTGGGCTCAGCAATGAACTGGAACTGCGGCAAGCCAGGTATACAAAACGTGACTGTCCTCGCGAAACAATCCAATATTGCGTCGTACTCGGCAAGCCAATCCATGCCCAGGATGACATCGAACTCGGACATAGGTAAAGCAAACAGATCGGCAGGCAAAAAGATATCCCCAAGCAGAACGGGGCAAGACAAGCAAAATCGGCCCAACACTGCAGTCTTTCCCAAGGGAGTCGATACTGTCAACCACTCACAAGCAGACTCCAATGACAAACCAGTTGATCGGCAAAAACTCTCAGCCACAAAAGAATACGATGCACCAGAATCAAACAACACGTGCAATGCATGAAGATACTGGAAGTATACCCTCAACGACTCCTCTAGATGACTGAGGATCCTGCTGGGCCGCATAGAATCGAGCCTGAGCCGGCTGGGGAGGTGCCTGTCCCCTCTGAGCATGCTGCTGCTGCTGCTGTCGCTGAGGTGGTCGAAACTGATGCCTCTGTTACTGCAGTCTCGGAAGCTGGTGTTGATGCTGCTGCTGAGGTGGCCTCGATGGTGGGGGCTGCTATCGCTGCTGCTGTGGGGGTCTCTGCTGCTCCTGTGGTGGTGGAGGCTAATGTGAACCTCTCTGCTGCTGCTGCTGGGGGCGAGGACACTCCCACATACTGTGCCCTGCCACACTGCACTTAAAACAAGTGCCGGTAAACTGCCTCTGGGGTGGTGTTAGAAGTGCTGCTGGCACTCGGAAGGAAGGGCGACCTGTGCGCCTCTACTGTGGTCGACCCTGCTGGGTATCATTGGAGGGAGCCTGCCTCTTTTGGTCTCTCCTTTGACCGCGATCAGACTGAGAACTGTCCCACTCAGCCTAAAAAATCTGGGCCTTCCACACCACTTCCTCGAAAGTCGGGAGCTCATGCCCAATAACACGGCCTCGAAGACCGTAACGCAAGCTGCCCTCAAATCGACGGGCTCTCCGCTCCTCATCATTTACCAAGTATGGTGTAAATCTGGACAGTGCTACAAAACGAGTGGCATACTGAGCCACTGTCGTATCGCCCTGCATCAAGGCCTCAAACTCCAACACTCGTTGTCGTCGGATGTGATCAGGAAAATATTGTCGGTCAAACTGATCTACAAAATCCTCCCAAGTCCATACAAAATCAGCGCCTGCTGCTCAGGAGACTGAAGCCCACCAGTGCTCAGCCTCACCATGGAGGAGAAATATGGCTAATCGGACTCGCCGCTCAGTCGCGCATCCCATCGTCTCAAATATCTTCTCCACATCGGCGCGCCATCTCTCAGCTACCGCCGGGTCTGGCTCACCCTAAAAATGCAGGGGATCGAGTCGCCGAAACTCACGAAGGAGGGCATTCGCGCGCTCCTGCTCTGCCTGCACTGGTGAAATGACAGGGTGTCTAACTCTGCCCCTGAAGTGCAGCCGTCACAGCCTGCAGCTTCTGCTGTAAGTAGGAAGCACTCACGGATACGGTTGGATCCGTACTGGTCTCTGGTGGAGGAGCTGCATCCATAGGCTGGGCAATATGAATCTCTGGTGGTGGAGCAGGGATTGTAGGTGGTAGGGCTGGAGCCGCAGGTGGTGGAGCGGGAGTCGATCGAGTCACTCTCCTACGCGGCAGCATGTCCTACAGAAAAAAAAAGCGAAGGCGCCTATCAACTTTGAAAACTCTTGAAGGCACACTCATTAAGGGTCGGTAATAAGAAATTGCTTAGGCTATCCAAACTTAGGACTTAATCATTCATAGCAGACATATAATGTTGTTCTTGGTTATTCCCAAGTTATGCTCTGATACCAACTTCTGTCAAGCCCCAAACTCGAAAACCAGGCTCACAAAATTCCCGATCATCGAATCTGGCGCCGACAGCCTCCGTAAAACCCCATTCTCGGCTCCCAGCGCCCATTCGCCAGGTTCCGATCCTGGGATGCTACGAGGAGGATTTTCAACATCAGTTTGATTTATAATAAGCATAACTAAAGGCATAATCCACAAACAACAACAAAAAACTCCATCACATTTCCACTATGATCAAAAACTTTACAAGTATAATGAGCATAAAGGAAAATAAAATGATGGTGAACAAAAAAAACTCCAAAATGATCTGCCACGCACCCAAGCGTCAGCGTTGCTGCGATCCAACGTCACCTGCAGGCAACGGTCGTGCATAAGCTTATAGAAAGCTTAGAGGGTGGTGAAAGTGTATGCTCAAGGTGGTAATGCAGTTATGCAGTATCAGAATAATGCGAAATATGCTGATGAATGCCAAGAATACCATAGCCGTACCAAGGCCATACGGTGCAAAGCATGAATGATGTCGGCCCTACCAAGGCCATGCAATGCGAAATGTAACTCAAGCATATAAATCCTCATCTAAGTCCACATCAATACAGCTCAAAATCTGGGATATCACCGGGGTCTAGTACACTCCAAGCTAGATTGCTGCCCCATCGCACGCAATAAAGTGAGTGAAAAAGACCTCACTATCCGCTTGCCAATATTGGGCTCGGCTCGTCAATAGTGGACCCATTCTTCGAGCTGGTCAGACTCAGCCTAGCACTGCCCCCTACTCTTGGGCGGGTAAGGCCGTACCCCCTTCCAACCGACCACGACACAGTGAAAAGTGCAACCGTCTGGTAATCGGCGCTCAACGCTCATGCACCCACTTGGTCTAGACGTTGGAGTAACCTCTTAGTACCATAAGGGTTTAAGGACTTTCACCTAGAGATATCTATAACACCCCATGTAGAACAAGATTTTCGGTATCCAATCCTGCCAACCACGATACGCCTGTGGAGGCTACGGCCCTGATGTCGCTAGGGCGTACAATAACCATATCACACCATGTGAATGCATGAATCACACTATCCAGTCATGCAGCAATCATGCGCACATCATGTGCTCATGTAAGGCAACACCCCCTATCTAGGAGCCCCTAAACAATCTACCCGAAGGCATATGCCATGATCAGTCACTTCTCATATCAAGCATACATATGATGCGTATGATCATGAGTTATGGAGCTATACTACACATGTTATAAAGTAATGCATTATCCTTACAACGCAGATGACCTAGACGGCCTATACACAACGAGTACAGGCCTATCAATGGGCCCTAGGGGGAGTCATAATGTGGACATTTAACCAACATTTAAACGTGCAATGTGGATGCCAAACCAATATTGCTCCCAAGGCACGACTGTCATAAACAACATTACATAAACCATGTTGGGATCACACATTGCAATGGATCTTAGGTACATCCCATTGGGCCTTAAATACTTCAAATGGGCCAAATCACATGGGCCTTATATTCATCAAATGGGTCACATCAATGGGCCGCACCAATGGGCCTTATGTACATTGCAATGGGCTATAACCCGTGGGCCTTAGAATGCATCAAATGGGCATAATCTCATGGGTCTTATGTGTATCAAAGGGGCCTCACCAATTGGGCCTTATATGTTCATCAAATGGGCCTCAACCCTTAGGCCCCAGTACATTTTAAGGGGCCTTAACCCATGGGCCCCTAATACATCAAATGGGCCTCGACCCATGGGCCTTACATATATATCAAAGTGGACCTCAACCATGGGCCACAAGTAAACTGAGATGGGCCTCCTACCACCACCATATTATATATAATATAATTTATAGTATATATATATAGTACATACAATATTATATATATATATATATATGTATATAAATATATATATATATATATATATACACACATACGTACACACCCACACACGCACGCACATGCACACACCCACCGTCCAGGACGGTGGGGTTAAAAATACAAACGGCACAGTGGGCTCCACCGTCCAGGCGGACGGTGGAAATAAAACACATGTGTCACTGTGGGCTCCATGTGGGGCCCACCACAATGTTTACACTCCATCCAATCCGTTGCTAAGGTCCCGCGGACCCAAATGAGTAGGAAGAAAAAATCTCAGCTGGATCCAAAACTTCTGTGGCCCAGAAAAGGGGTCCCAAGGGCCGACGTGTATTCCTACTATTTCCTACGGTGTGGGCCACCTGAGCTTTAGAGCATGCTGATTTTTGGAGTGGGCCCACTTCAAAGAGGGGCCCACCCGATGAACGGGTTAGATGATAGATAAACATCAAGGTGGGACCCACGGCTAGAGCCGTGGGATCCTGTCCAGTCCGCCTACAACGCGCGCAGGCGCTGCCTGCTGCTTGTTTTAAATTTTTTTTAAAAGAAAACCAATTTTTTTGCGATTTTTCACACGTAGGGCCTGCATCAGATGAATCCAACCTCGCCATTGTTTCCCATATCTCAATACAAGCCAAACAAGCCCAATATTCAATATCTTTTGGTGCATTAAAACCTCAGGTGAATTTTTAACAGTAACAACCACCGTTTGCTATGCTGTGGCCCACCAGAACATCGGATTGAGTTCAGTTTTCAACTCAATGTCTAAAATGAGTTAGGTAAAGGAATGGACGATATATATTAAAAATATACATCAAGATGGGGCTTATATGAGTGGGCCACCCCATGAGCTTGGAAACAAGCTACTACTTGTGTTTTAATAGTGACGTCCAGCATCCCTGGACGCTGGACGGATTCTCACAGCTGGAGGTGGGCTTGCTCACGTGGGCCACTTCATGATGGATGTGTGGATACAACACATATAAGGTGGGCCCCACTTCTAGATGTTTTTGATAAAATACATGCCTCAGGGTGGGGTCCATCCAAGTGGGCCATACAACCATGTTATAATCACATAAAAAATGAAAAAGAGAGGGAGAGAGAGATAGAAAGTGAGACCCGCGTGATGGAGAGACCCCGGCACTATGGGCCCTCCCTTGCACTAAATCATACATTAAGTGGGTCCCATTACATATGGGCCCATTAAATCAAAATCCAACGGTGGAGATCCCTTCTTCACTAGATTAGACGGTCTAGATGACCCTAAGTATGTAAGGAAAATAAACATCATGATGGGGTCTATGGAGAATGGCCCCATCATGGAATGATCATGATAATCCAAGTGGGCCATCGGCCACATCTTAGGGTCCAAAGTGAGATCCAAACCATTGATCGGTTGGCCTCACTTGGCCCATCTTAAAAACATTAAAAACTACCTTATCAAAGCACCCACCACTTGATCTTCTTGCTCCCTTGGCTTCCTTAGCTCCTTGTGCTTCTCTTTGATGGAGGAAGATGAGAAATAGATGGCTAGGATGGGAGATTTAGGGATGGAAAGGTGGGCCTCACATATGCATTTTTCTCTCCATGGAATGGCTTGGACGTGAGGAGCTCTTGGGTTGCTTGGATTCATTTGAAAATGAAGAAGAGAGAGAGTTGTAAAGAGAGGTGAGTGATTTGTGATGGAGTGATGGATGAGAGAGAGAGGGATGGGTGTGTAAGAGGCTTTTTGACTTTTGTGGCTAATGGTGTAAGAGAAGGTATGAGCTTGTAAGATCTTTTTGGCTTTTGGGGCTTGCTTGGGAAAGGGTGAAAGGTGATGTGTACTTGACATGATGGGATTGATTGATTGATTGATTGAGGTGACATCTCGTAGAGATTCTCTCGGGTTTTGCAACGCGCGGCGTTTTTCTCGCACCGAACGCTGACCCACATCTCCTGGCCAAAGTATCGCATCGGCGCGCGAGTCGCGGATTCGGAACCGCGGCGACGGCGCGGTCGCTATAGTAAAGGTCTTAGGTTGAGTCGACTCTGGTTGACGGCATGAGAATCAGGGTCTCGCGTAAATACCGGTTAAGGGTAGAAGGTTACTGGAATTCGACCGGAAAGACTGCGGAAGTCTAAGGAACGGTACGGTCTAGGATACGGGGCTTACATTCTAGACCGTGGTGAGAAGACTGAGCTTTTGGTAAACAAAACAGAGAACCTTTGCTCACAAGTGGTGAACCTCGATATCATTGAGGGCTTGAACCTACTGAAGGACTCCAAAATGTTGGGTAGCGCGGAAGGTGAGCCCTCAAGATCTGACGGTCTACACGATTTTTGAAACCTTTACAAAGCAGAAGATTGACACTCCAACTGCCCGCCTATCTACTACTGGAGCAGATGGATCTATTCACACCTCTGATCCCACTGTATAAGTGGCCCCAAATTGTGATCTATGGATCAGATCGTCCCAAGGACAAGCTAAAATGGACAGACTATAGTGCACACTGTTTCTCTCTGTATACTCTTGGTTTATCGTATGATTCATTGCGAGAGAGAGCACATCCCTTTTTATAGGAAGGAGGGAGAGATCGGATGAGATAGGATGAAACCATATCATCCGGTCAAATCCCTATCTCCTATCATATTTCAAATTCAAAGTTGATTTTGAAATCTCAACCGAATGGAAAAGGCTGGAAGAAGCCTAAACATGTGGAACCCACCCACTAGTGATTGCTCACTAGTGGGCCCCACTGGCCTATGTCCAACATCTCCCACTCAATCACATTGTGGGATAGGTACAAAAATTTATCCATTTAACTCGCCTAATAACAATCAAAGATCAAACATTGCGATCAAAAGAATCAGAGGTGTGAGACCAGCTGGATCACCATAATCTTCTCACAGGTGCTTAAGTACTAAGTGACCACCTAACTAGTACTCAATAATCTAAGCTTTGCAATGCATGTCCTAGTCCGCATGACCACAACGAATGGAGTTGACTCCCGACCTGGAGTACTCAGCCAACATACGCACTTATCCAACTTATCGAGTTATTCTGAAAACTTGATCTTTCACAAACTTCGACTAAAACCAATTAAAAGCATTACTTATATATATGCTTTTTAAGAAAAATATTGTTTGCAAAAGTCTAATAAAAACAACTCGATACTACCGGCGGATAAGTCTTCAAGTGCGTATTTATAGTTCTAGAAACTTGGTGTAGCTGTCACGGGATCTTCCCCACGCAGATGTATAATTTGGAATTAATCAAGCCACTTTCCTAGCGTAATTGAGTCTGGCCAATAAAGGACCTTTCGTCATAGTACACTAAAGTAGCGACACTCAATCTCATCCTCATATACACAAGAGGAGGGTAGCTAAGGACACAAAGAGTCACCTATGAGATTGGCTACTCACACGTTACAATGATCAGATCGAATTAAAGCAATCTGTAGGTAAAAGGTCTCAGCACGTGACTATAATCCACGTCGTAAAGTAGACAATATTAGGTGAATGTCGGGTCTACAATTCGCAGGTCATTTTACATGAGGTACGACTCATCTCATAACCTCATAACCTGTCTTTAAATGCAGGCCAGAACATTGATCGCATAAAAAGAATGGTGCGATTATGTTATTTGACTTTATCAGTCTCATCTTCAATCTTAAAATATTGTAGGCTGATACGACTCACTCATATCCTCATCCGTTATTATTCAAAATAAAGAGCAGTTCATACCTTAATGTATAAGCATGACCCCAAATGTACCTCTCTTGTACATTCAAGGTTAGTCAACCCATTCGAGTGGGTGACCGGCCTACCGATAAAAATAGAAATCCTACATGATCTCAAGGTAAATGTTGATGATCTTCATACCTAGTTATATTAGTGTTCAATACTGAATAAATGAAATATATATTATTCATGAAAGATCGAATGTATTACAAAACAAGTACATCAATCAAACTTTCCTCAATCCCATCTGCCTGACGTGAACCTGAAATAGATCTCTAGCTATAGGTTTCGTCATGGGATTAGCCATCATCTCCTTAGTAGGAATGTAGCTGAGGGTGACCTCTTATCTCTCACTTGATCACAAATGTAATGATACTTGATCTCAATGTGCTTAGATTTTTGGTGGTGTTTAGAGTCCTTTGCTAAGTCAATGGAAGAAGTATTGTCTATCTTCAGCGATATAGGCTGATGAACACTCGGTACAACACCCAGACTCAATAGAAATTTGCTAGCCTATACACACTTCTGAACTGCAGCACAACATGCAATGTACTCGGCTTCCATATATGAAAGAGCTGTAGATGTCTGTTTCTTACTCGACCATGAGATAGCTCCTCCTCCGAGTAAGAATACATACCCTGAAGTAGACTTTCCCTCGTCGGCATCATTACCCCAAGTAGCATCTGAATATCCTTTGAGCTCGAGGCTTGTGCCTTCATAACACAACATTAGGTCTTTTGTTCCTCTGAGATAGCGGAATATACATTTAACGGCTTACCAATGAGATTGTCTCAGGTTACTCTGATAACGACTGACTATGCCAACTGTATAGCTAATATCTGGTCTGGTACAAAGCATAGCATACATTAAGCTCCCTACTACGCTTGCATAAGGTACTGAGGACATAGCCAATTTATCGGCTTCAGTCTAGGGACACGATTTCCTGTCTAGCTTGGTAGCTATATCCATAGGGGTGTCAACAACTTTTGAATTTTCCATCCTGAACCGCTCTAAGATCTTTTGTATATAGGTTGCTTGAGACAAGCCTAAAAATTTCTTAGGGCGATCCCTGATTATTTTTACCCCAAGAATAAAGTTGGCTTCACCGAGGTCTTTCATCTCAAAATTTGAGAATAACCAATCTTTAGTCGATATTAACAATTACATGTCATTACCAGCTAACAGGATATCATCTACATATAGAGATAGTATCAGAAAAGATCTTCCAGACCATTTCATATATACACAATGATCTTCTTCACTCATCAAGAATCCAAAAGTGGTGATGGCCAAGTGGAACCTTATGTACCATTGTCTTGAAAATTGCTTCAACCCATAGATAGATTTCAACAACTTGCAGACTTTCTTTGGATGCTTTTTGTCCACATAACCCATGGGCTGTTGCATGTATATCTCTTCATCCAAGTCACCATTTAAGAATGCGGTCTTTACATCCATCTGATATACTCTAAGTTTAAACTTGCGATAATGGACAAGATCATAAGGATTGAGGAGAACTTTATAACAGGTGAAAAGGTCTCCTCGTAATCAATGCCTTCTTGTTGTGTAAAACCTTTAGCAACTAATCATGTTTTATACTTGTCCACTGTATCATCTGCCTTTCTTTTGATCTTTAGTATCCATTTGTTATCTATCGCTTTACAATTGGAAGACAAATCAATAAGTTCCCAGACTTTATTCTTCTCCATGGAAGCGATTTCTTCGTTCATAGAATTCACCCAATCGGCCAAGTTAGAAGATAATAATGTATCCTGATACGAATCAGGTTCATCATCATCAACTGCAACGCAAGAGAATGTTTGCCCCTCAATATCGAAGTATCTTCGAAAAATCAATCCTCTTTCACTTCGACGTAACTTAGGAGCCTGCTGAGATGTCCTCCCACTGTCCTAACGAACCATATGAGTAACATCATCTGGAGAAGTAGAACTCCTACTCTCCTGAGATACATCGGGTATTTCAAAGAGTTCTATTGGAACCTTTAGTTGCATTCGGCTCGGGTATCTATCTTCAACGAAGGTCACATCCCGGGATTCTATCTCAATCCATCGTCCATGGTCCTCATAGACTATAACGTATCCCTTTGAATGCATAAGGTACCTTATGAACATGCATTCAATAGTTTTACTATCAAGTTTACTTCTATGCAGAGTAGGCAGCAAAACATATCTAAAAGATCTCCAAGGGCGTAGGTTGGCTAGAGAAGGAATCCTCCCAGACCACATCTCATATGGGGTCTTAGGAATGGATTTGGATGGGACTCTATTAAGGACGTAGACGGTTGTTAACAGTACGTCTCCCTAGAATGTGATAGAGAGATTGGCTTGTGCCATTATCGATCTAACCATGTCCAATAGTGTCTTATTCCTTCTCTCTGCAACATCATTTTGTTGTGGAGTGTAAGCCATTGTGTACTGTCGAACAATTCCAACTTTTTACAATGTGATTTAAACGTTTCAGATGTATACTCGCCACCTCTATCAGATCGAAGGATTTTAATCTTTTTCTCAAGTTGATTTTTCACCTCAGCTTATATTTAAGAAAACAATCAAAATCCTCATATTTATGTGAGATGAGATACACATATCCATAGCGCGAGTAATTGTCAATGAAAGTGACAAAGTATTGACATCCGTTTCTGACATTTACATTAAAGGGTCCACGGATATTTGAATGGATTATCTCTAGTGTGCCCTTGGACCTAGCCACTTTGGGAAATGGTTTCTTCGATGTTTTCTCGGACATACAATGTTCACAAAATGACAATTCAACTTTAGATAAGGAGTCTAACAGACCAGAACGTACTAGTCTTGTCATATGATCCTTTCCTATGTGACCTAACCTCACGTGCCATTTTTGAGATTCAGATACTACAGTTTCATTCGACATAGCAGATAAAGCAAGAGGGGCATTATCACAATTTACGTCCAAAATAAATAAATCTAAAATTAAATTTTCCCATGCAAAGTTGAGGTTATTCAGTTTCAAAGAAACTCTTGTCCCGAAAAATCAAATATCAAAACCATCAAATAATAACCTAAAAATAGAAATTAAATTCCGCCGCATACCCGGTGCAAAAAGAGTATCACGAGGATTATTGTTTGCCTTATGCGCGTATAGAGATGGAGAACGCCAATCCCTAGTACGTCTTCAACAGCGTTATTGCCCATGTACAGCTTGTAACTTCCTTTAGCTACAGGCCAGAATTCTTCGAGTCCTCGACGACCTATGTCACGTGCTTTGTTGCGCCTGAATCCAAAATTCACTCATTAGATATAGTATCAACGGAAAGGATTTCAGAACAAACGCCTACATACAAAGTATCTTGTGACTGAGAAATTACTATTTTTTTATAGGCACACTGCCGAGCATAATGGTCAGAATTTTCATAGACAAAGCAGATTATATTTGTCTTTCTCTGCTTCTTCTTTCCATTCCCTTTCTTAAGATTTGGAGGAGGTGTTGTGGTCTTCTGTTCTTGATTATTCTTCTTTGCTTTCTTGCGAGCTTTAGATCATTTATTGTTAGCTTTCCACTTATGGGTCTATGCTACAAAGGCCTTGGCCGAACCTGATTGAATTGCATTCATTTCAACCTCACGTACCAAGTGGCCAAAAAAGTCTCTGAACGTAGTGATAAAATCATTATGGTTCAGAATTCTTTTGATTTGGGCCCAAGATTCATGTATGGAACAGTGCATGGCTATAATCTTTTAATTTTCAGTCAATTTACACCCAACATTCCTAAGGGCACCTATCATTTGCTCCATCTTACGAATATAATCTTTGATGGGGCAGCCGATAGGCTTTCTGTACTCCTAGAATTCTAATTCCATTGCCCTAACTCTCGCATCTGACTTCTGCGCATAGGCATCTATCAGTGCTTCCCAGATTCCCTTAACGGTTTCATGCACTTCATACGTAGGTATGAATTCTTTGTGCATAGTGCTAAGAAGGACATTATGGGCTAAACGATTTTATTTTTGCTACTTATTATAACAAGTCATCGCAACCCTATGTTTTTGTAAATTTCCATTTTCAGCTAAGATGAGTTCTTCTTGAACTACATCGAGTGTGTGAGATATATTGTCCTCGTCCAGAAGGCATTGCACCGCGTGGGACCAGTCTTCGTAGTTGTTGTCGTCGAAATGTTGTCCTTTCAGCTGTTCAGCGATTAACGCTTTGGTGGCCATCTTTACATTGCATGAGTATCACTACTTAGCTAAGATTTAAGGTATTGACACTAATCATCAGCATTTCTACGTGTTATACAAATTTTCAGAATATAAAAGTAATCAACACATCTTAAAGAAATCTGAAAGTCCACATACCCAGATGGGCGGTGTAGAACAATCAAGTTCTCTATCAAGTTCTCTATTTAAGATGAAATTGGTACTTTTATCAAATAATAATTGTATAACATGCAACCTTCCATTACATGGTTGTATGCATCACTTGGTGGAGGAGAATAAACTCTCACTCAGGTTATGCACAACCTTTATTTTAAGGAGCATCTAAGCACTAAGTTTTGTAATTTCTAATGAAAAAATGTAGGGGGCTTAGATCTAAACACATTAAGCCAAATATTTTCATACATATGAACATCATCATTAGAAAGGAAAAATAAAGTACTAAGATATCAAGAGAGTACTATCTTTACCTGTGATCATGACCATTAGTGATGGATCCAATCAATACTGTTAATGATAATTTTTTATGATGGATCCTTTCATCAACATTGATCATCATGGTTGATGATCGTTTCGATCACTAATGAGTTCTAGATCAATAGTGAAGAAGAAAGGAAACAACATTCTTAATATGTGTCTATCATCTCATATATATGATCAAACCAAAAAATCAAGTAACACATTCAGGCTGCAACATATCTGAATGTGGGCCAAATCATTGATTTTAGATTAATCATGAATTCATCAGACATGTGTACTCATTTTTCAACAGATATACTCATGCATATCAGCCAACATGTTATAGTGTAGCAACGTGTTGAATGATGGTTTAGATTTATACATGTAACGTGTACATCGGAATATACATGTAACGTGTTGTACAAAAATGTACAACACGTACATATCATTATTCAATAGAAGTACATATTAGATGTACATATCAGAATACACATGTGACGTGTTGTATCATAACAATAAATGTACAGTAAACATGTTGAAGCATGTCAACATTGCAAATATAACATGAACCATATCAGATTCTGATGTAGATCTATATACAGTAAACATTCTATATCCAGTAAATGTGTATAGCTATGTAATGTGTACAGCTATGAGTACATATGTAAAGTTACTATACACATGGGCATGATTACACGTCACTATAACATAGCACGTTAAGCATGTGGTTTACATCAATATGATTACAGCAACACGTTAGTTGTATACAACCAACTATATCACACGTGGCCTGCAGTTGAGATGCCAACATGTTATAATTAAGCCATATTTCATGTTTGTACATCTCAGCTATATCTCATGTATATCTCATATACATCTCAGCTATATCTCAACATGTGAACAAATCACGTATTGAGTGCATGTAGGCAACACGTCAGCTATATTTCAACAATGTATCATGTTTGGTAACATAGCTAGTTATAGTGCTATAGTGCCTGTAGGCAACGTGTTATAAGGCAATACGTCAGTAATGGATACTAGGCCACCAGACATTAAAATATTGCTGTTTTCATATCACACGTGATGTACATCACATGTGTACATCACACGTTTTCACGTGGTGTACATCACATAACTCATATGTACATCATACGGATCAGATCCACGTGATCAGATCTATGGATACGAATCAGGCTCATATCCATAACGTGTGAATAAAAAGGCCACCACACGTTAACATATTGTTGTTTTCATATCATATTATGTTAATGTGAAACACTTCACCAATAGAAGATTTATGGTGAAACACGTCACCAGTAGATCATGCATGCACATCATACATGGATCTGATGGTATACATGAGTGTAATAACATGTGGTATACATGCACATCATATTACATGTACAGCAATATGAAAACGTGTTGAACCATATCACATGTACAGCTTGTAGGCAACGTGTTGTACCATATCACATGTACATCTTATCATTCGTTATACTTTAAACACATGTGATACATGTAACGTTGCCTACATGCAATGCATGCCTTATATTAGATATACTTGCAACGTTGCCTACATGCAATACATGCACTATATCAGATGTTGCCTATCCATTGTGGGTCCGATCACATGATGATTTAAATGGTGGGCCATAATTCCAATCCTAAAGGAAAAGATGGGCCAATTACCTTTTTAGATGATAATAATCAGAGATCCGTCGTTGATAGCTCTGATGCCACTATTGGGTAGCGTGGAAGGTGAGCCCTCAAGATCTGATGGTCTACACGATTTTTGGAACATTTACAAAGCAGAAGATTGATGCTCCAACGGCCTACCTATCTACTACTGGAGCAGATGGATCTATTCACACCTCTGATCCCACGGTATAAGTGGCCCCGGATTGCAATCTATGGATCAGATCGTCCCAAGGACAAGCTAAAATGGACAGACTATAGTGCATACTGTATCTCTCTGTATACTCTCGGTTTATCGTATGATTCAATGCGAGAGAGAGCGAATCCCTTTTTATAGGAAAGGAGGGAGAGATCGGATGAGATAGGATGAAACCATATCATCCGGTCAAATCTCTATCTCCTATCATATTTCAAATTCGAAGTTGAATTTGAAATCTCAATCGAATGGAAAAGGCCGGAAAAAGCCTAAACATGTGGGACCCACCCACTAGTGATTGCTCACCAGTGGGCCCCACTGGCCTACGTCCAACACGAAATACTGGTACTGATGCCTTTTACTGCTACACAGCTCACTAAATATCGACAAAAGAAATCAGTCCCTTGGAAACAATGACAATCATTGGCAACAAGGAGATCATTGACATTAACCAAGGTATGTTAACGACTTAGACTGGTTAAAAAAAAAAAAAAAAAAACTAAGGATACATGTGGGTCACCTTTTTCTTTTTTTTTTTAAGAAAGATTTTCTCAATATGGCTACGGATTGTCGGTGGCCATGAGCTCTATGGCTACGGATTTAATCCATAGCAAACTTTTAAAGAGCTACGTTGCCAATGGCTATGGTCGTACTCTGGGGCTAGTCATATTTAGCTACGGATTTTATCCTTAATTTTTGACCATTTTTGCAGTAAAAATTGACGATTTAGTGGCGTCCAGCACAACCGTCAGTAAAGGTCCTGGTCGTTGGTAAAGCCTTTACCGGCTGTCACTTGACTGCGGGCAAAGGCTTTGCCGGTGGTTTTCTGGGCATTTGTCGGCAGTTTTGACCTCCGGTAAAGGCCAATTTTCTTGTAGTGATGCTAGATAATTACACAAATAAAAGAAAGAGACAATAGAATGATTCACACACATAATAATCTTTTCCTTCATCTCTCTCTTTTCTAGTATACATTTCAATTTCAATTTCAATTTCCAATTTCAATCCAACATCATTTCATTTCTAGGCTTCTATAATCCAACAATTCCTGTCTGGAGTCCTGGGAACCCACTACAGCTACAATCCTTGCTCTTTTGCAAACCCAAGCTACATGCAAAGCAAAGGCTCCTCCCTCTCTTCAATGGCTCAGCTGGTTGCTTGTACGAAGGTGGGTTGATGCACAACTCCAAGTTGAGGTACGAGCACTAGTGCGACTATTCTTGGCTCATGGATCGGTCGGTGGGTGGAGTGATCAACTCCATGGCTAAACAACTTCCTCCTCATATGCGTGTTCCATCCTCCCTGGAAGCCTTCCTACTATCAATGACCACCTATTCCAACGGACCATAATCAATCTCTAGTTGGGCTTTAATGGATAAAAGAAGAAGTAGATATCTACAGCTAGAGTACCACTACAAGCATACATATTTTAATGGATGGTTACCAATTGATAGATCATGGTGATTTTAGATATATGCTTCATTCACAATCGGACCCACAATTTGGATGGTTTAGATATATGCTTCCATAACTTGTCATGCTTGGGTTCAGAGATTGGATCGTGCGTCCTGTTTCTAAGCTCACACATGGGTGCTTGTGTCAGAAGCATTAAGGGTCCTACAAAATGAATGAACCGTGAGTGGAGGATTTGGCTTGGTAACCTCGCATTGCTGATCCATGATGTACAACACAAAATAATAATAATAATAATAAACACAAGATAGAAATGAACCATGATGTGAAAAAAAGAGTCAAAATGAAGCATCCACATTATGTAGGGAGATATAGTTAAGTAAAATGATGACTACAAAGAATCATGACAATGGCAACATGATGGATGACCATTCAGTCAAGTAGAACATCAATACATAGAGGTAACAAAGACAGGCGTGTCCTGCTATTAACACCTAAGAATCATTTAACCCATAACAACTAAAGTTGCCCTCTTTAATACCACAATGCCTTCTCTACATCCCAATTTGTTGGCTCAGTTTTGATGCTTCTTGTTGGTAATACTAGGACAAATCAATCAGTCAATTCACTTGCATTGATCTTCTGAAGAAAGTAATCTATGAATGAGAATGGGATAATGGCTTGCATTCTCCATTTCAAAGTACTAAGCACTAAAAGGTCCATTTTCTGTATAGTCCTAGCTTCAAATACGAATTTTGATTCACTAACCTGATAAACCCAGATCGTTTTGACAATGAGCACTAACTGAAAGAAATGCCTAAAATTATTTGAATCATAAATAGAACGTAACATTAAGAGTATTAGGACTGGATATCTGTGTTGATACCATGGTAGGAGATGAAATGCTGAGGGGTTGAAGAAATGGATCAAAAAATCAATTGAAAAAATGGATCTAAAATTTGAATCATATATGATAAAATAACATTCATAGATCAGAAAATCAGTTGAAAAAATGGAATGGTGTAGGAGGATTTCATTATTGTCAATGGTATCACTGTCACACCTGCATATCAATAAATTTCTCATCTTTCAAAAAAAAATATGGGTTGCAAAATTTTGAAAAATGGATTCCTATCCAATAGTCATATTTAAAAAAATAATAATAATAATAAGAAGAAGAAAACGGCCACAATATGAACTGATTCCTATCCAAAAGTGATCCCAAACAATTTCAAAATCTTGTCAATCTCAGTGAAACATATTTCCCCAAACCTGTCCACTATTAGTCCAAAGTACTAGGCCAAATTTCAGCCCAATCTTAGCCCCCCAATTGTCCTATAAATAGCCCTGAACAAGTCATACTGATGGGATCATCTACAGAAAATTCTTATGGCAATGAGTCCAAATGCAACTAGGTGCTTGAAAGTGTTTCTATATATTTGGCCTGGGAGATTGTTTCTCGCATCGCAAACTGTAAAATAGGCGTTTCCAGCACAATTGTTAGACTTCCCCTACTTTATGGTGGAAACTATCTTGGATAGCTAAACAATCTAAACCTCCCAAAGCTCTTGCCTACACCAAGTAGAAATGTTTCCAAGAGTAATTTCACATAGAGAGCTACTGCTAAACTAGCATGGAGAGGCTTAATCTAAATCTCATGACAATCCATACAATGAAAGGGTTGACTTACTAGAGATGAACTTGTTCCAACCACAAAGCTTTGATCCAGTACGCTATAGAACAAACCCAAAGATAATAAGAACCAATTGTGGAGATGTTCTTCACTGAAACATTGAATTCATTATAGACTTAACAGTAATCACAAATAAATAAGATGATTTTCTTTATTTTACCACTATTGCTCCTATTCTTTGCAAAAAAGAGTATGATGTTCCTGCAAAAGCAACCTGTATTGAGAATTCCAACAAAAAATTTAAGCGAAATAACACACCATCTGTTTTGGAAACAAAGATCTAAATATGTTAAATGCAATACTTAAGCCAAAATTTTAACTTGTACAATAACAAAAAACCACCTGAAATGCATTATCAGGGCAGCTGTAGAAGAACTTAGTAAGAGGCCCAGCATTGACTGTAAGAGGTGGCATAAGTGAAACGGTTGGAGCAGGAAGCCAAACAAGCATAAAATCTACAATATGGCCATTACCTAAGAAGCGTCACTAAGAAAAACTGAATAACATATTAAAAGCAATGTAACCTTTGATGATCCTAAATATAGCAGATGGTAGTGAGAATATGCCAATGGACTTTGTATATCAGGTGTTATTGAAGTTGACAAATAGAAGAGCATGTCCTGATTAGAAGTCATGACTTGTATGCAACATTCAACTTTCTGGAAAATTTGTAATTTGCCCTTAGTTGTTGTAAGTGAACTTTAAGTCCACGAACATACATCCATGTGCATGTGATGTAAGACAAATTAAAAAGTTAAACATTGTTATTACCTGACGAATTTTTCAAATTTATACCTAGTCAATGTACAAATAATGGAGACTCCCAAATATTGCCTATGCCGATCATTCAACGTAAAAGGTCTCTTCTGATCTATCCTAAATGAAGGAAGAGCAAGAGTCCTACTATTGGGAGCTGTAGAAGCAAACCTCGAGTAGAGTCACATAAACAAAAGATAAATACAAACAAAGGAACCATAGAGAACACACAAAATTTACACGGAAAATTATGTAGAGTGGGTTGTGGACAGTTTCATGGCCAAGATGGATCAGAAAAGGCTCAGTCAACAACAAAAGTGACTCAAACCATCAGACCTTAAATCGGGCATATCTCGCAATCCTGAATGAAATATCAGACATACCATATATGATTTTATGGTAGGACGAGCTACTCTAGCTACCCAACCCTGCCCACGCTGAATCTGCGAAATACCATCAGATTGACGATCAAATTCCTGTTTTATTTTTATTTTTTGCTATTTATAGTAAATTTTAATTTGAGTATACAC
Source organism: Magnolia sinica (assembly GCF_029962835.1). NCBI lineage: Eukaryota > Viridiplantae > Streptophyta > Magnoliopsida > Magnoliales > Magnoliaceae > Magnolia > Magnolia sinica. Next base: position 46,799,449 of record NC_080590.1, read on the forward strand.
TACTAGAAAACTGGACAAAGTCTATGGATAAAAGCCATAGCTAATGGCCTATTGCTACGGTTAATATCTGTAGCACGATCATAGCCATTAGTACCGTAACCATAGGTCTTAATCCGTAGCCATAGAGACAATAGGTATGGATTAAATCCATAGCCATAGCTTCCATAGCTCGAAAGTATATACAACTATGAATTATATTTGTAGCTAAAAGTAGAGTGAGAGCCGTAGCAATAGGCTGAAATCAGCAACAGCTACGGTTTCTAGATACATGGCTACGATTCATAGCTATAGCCATAGAAATAAGAGGCACGGATTAAATCCGTAGCAATATTGTCCATAGCTCTAAAATATATAGAGCTACGGATTATATCTATAGCTAAAAGTAGAGCAAGAACCGTAGCAATAGGCTAAAATAAGCAACAACTATGGTTAATAGCTGTAACTAATGCCTATTTTTTAAAAAAAAAATTGAATAAAATATAATAATGGCATCTCTTACCATTGTAGTACATGCCCCGATAGATCAACTCATATAAGCTAATATAGATAAATACTTCATGGCTAAATCATTCATTCATTCAACCAAACACAATCAATCATTTATTCATTTGATCATATAGAATCATTCATTCAGTTAAATGCAATCATTCATTTTATTCCATTGACAAAAGTACAATGCCAACATAATAGTTATATGTCTATTTGAAGTTCTCATCAATAGCAAGATCTAATGCCTTCTTACAGCCAAATAGCTTCTCAACAATCGCAAGCAAAAACTCCATGGATGTGCCTCTATTAGTTACCAATTTGCCATCAACTAACACCCTATTCTCAACTTTGCTTTGATCTGAAAGCTTACTGTACATGGCTGAAAATCAATTTCATCATACAAACAATGTAGTCATATGAAAAAGCTATGCCCCGAAACTAAAGAATTAAATTATAGAGAAAGACGACGACGAGATGACATAAAAAAGAAAGATAATACTCAGGAGCATACACTGATCTTCTCATTTCTAAAGAAGTAAAATCTACAATAGCTAAAGACAAATTAAACATTTAGCTATTCAAAATACCAACTAATATAGGTATAACAATACCAACTAAATTTGCAAAAATAGAATACATTAACCATTTCAGCTAAACTTAGCCAATGAATTGGTTAGAGTCATTCAAGTGGTAAAGGTGTCCATTAGTAAAAGTTAGGGCACTTTAAAACTCCCACCTCTAGTGGGGAGAGTAATGCCTTCAACTAGGATCTACACATATTACCCCAAACATTTTCCAATTATCTAACTTACATATTAAATCATGAAGTCAAGCTGAGCTTACAGGCTTTTGAATTGTGCTTGACAGTAATGTAATTCCAATTCCAACCCCAATCTGAGTCCGTTGATGAATATGCACAACTTGGATAGGCTGATGCTTCTGTTACCTGTTGTAAATGACATAAATGAATAAATACATGAGAAGAAGAGGAAGAACAACAAATTAAAAAAAAAAAAAAAAGATCGGCCTAACACCAAGGTCATTCACTACAAGAAAAGGGGTCTTTAGCCTCGGTTCAAAATTGTGGCTAAAAAGGTTAAAAACTGAGGCTAAAGCCTTTAGCCTTAGTTTTGCCTTAGTTATCCAAACCGATGTTGAAATCCTCGTGGCTAAAGGCTTTAGCCTCGGTTTTAGCAACCGAGGCTAAAACGGTTTTTATAGCCTCGGTTCTTCAAGTGAGACTAAATCCAAATTTTAGCCTCAGTTGCATCCAATTGAAGCTAAATTTATTTTTAACCTTAGTTCTCAACAATCGAGGCTAAAGCCTTTAGCCATGGGAATTTCAGCCTTGGTTCTCAACAACTGAGGCTAAATCCAAGCCTCGGTTACAAATTGAGGCTAAAAATATTTAATTTTTCTAAATATTTATTTAAACTACTAATCCATTCATTCAATCCACTCTTGAAACAATCAATTATGAAAGCCACAATACCAACAAAACAATTAACAACAGTCTATTTAAAGTTTTCAAAACAGACTCAATCAAACTGTTACACAACATTAGGTTTCACAAATAATACAAAGTCACAACGCAAGATTTGGGTATGACTTTTGCTTGGCTGATGAACAACTACAGCTTGTTCGGTTGTCTGAAAGCATCTGCAAAGAAGAAGAACTCCCCATTAGCAATAATTTATAGTGGAGTCCATATCGACAGTTCAGATCGCTCCACTAGCATTTCCCTGGCTACAAATTTTACTTTTAACAGCTCTAGAGGTTTCTTTCTCAGCATTTAAATGTCAAAAAAGCAAAGTTACCATATGAAGTCTAAAATAGACTTGTTTGACACATGTATAAGAATATCAATATCTAAGCAAAAACATATGAGAGCAAAAGAAATGAAAGAAACTTTCATTGCTACTTTGCAATAAGATAGGAACATCAATATCATTGTGATATCTGTCAAAAATGGTACAAATCTTCAATGGGGGAAAATGTTCTTCAATCCAATAATCAGTTTCTGGATGCTAGCAGAATATATCAACCTGTATGCATGCACACAAACATTGTACATGTGGCACAAGCATGCAGCGATTGAATGCTAGAAAGAGTGCTAGTATCAACAGACAAATATCACCAGTAATAAATAAATATACTAAAGAGGTATAAAACAACAAGTTGGTACAGGTCAGGTGCTTAATAAGGTAGACATTTTGTGTGTGCGATTGTCCATGTGTCAAATGAACACAACTCCCCGTGCTATCTTCCCTATTACAACCCGAGAGAGTGACTGAACCCAAAACCAAAAACAGAAATAACTCTGCTTTTAACCTTTTGGAACTTCAGGTCAATGGAATCTTAGTAATGGTTAAGTGAGATGTGTCAACACATCTCACTCATTATTTGGAGCAGAAAAAACTAGAGAATATGTATATCACTCATGATTTGGAGCAAAAAAGAGGGAAATGGAATGCACACTTGCTGCAGGTTTTGTTTCCTACACCAACCCAAACATGAAGCCTACTTTGTTTGCATGGAAGTCCCGCCAACAGGATGGGAAAAAGATTACCTTAGTTCAGATGACTGGCTCCTTGTCATTGGCTGAGAACTTTGAAACCATGCCTGCATGAAGGTGCCAAATATCATATTAAGACTATTTAATATAGGATCGATATTTATTATCTCCTTGATATTCATGTCCAAAGAGTTCAAGATAACCAACCTTGGCCAAATACAAATTACTAGCTTGAATTCCTTTTGCTACCACATTCCTGATGAAAGGACAAAGAGCATTAACCATCATCAGGAGAATACATTGACTTGTAACTTAAATCCCACTATTGCTACAAAAGATCCAATAAATGTCACTGCAGGAATATATTGAGTTGGAACTTAAATCCCACTACCGCTACAAAAGATCCAATAAATGTCACTTGTAGGAAAATATTGAGTTGGAACTCAAATCCCACTACTGCTACAATAGATCTTATAAATGTCACTCACAGAAATGAGCTAGCTTAACCATCTGAGATTTCAATATTAAATCAAGTTGCATGTTACCATATGCGTATCAAATAATGTTGGCCAAAAAAGCTAGACACACGAGCTATTACCTCTCTAGATCCATCTTCAAGAAGAAAATTTAAGTTCTGACCTTTTCTTAGTATATCCAGGCAATTCAAAAAGGAATTATATTGCATGTGTTGTATAATGAATGCCATCTTCCATGTATTGTTAGTGCTACAGCATTGGCCATGATGAATTTTATCAATTTTTGGGCTGGGCCGAGTAGATCCCAGGCCTGACCAATTATTTCACAAATAAATCAGCCACATTCCCGGTGTATAAATTTTAAAAGTGTAAACCATAGGTGATAGTTTTTTTTTTTTTTAATGTTTTTTTGAAAGGCTTAAACCATGGTGATAGTTAACCACCATTTTAAAAGAGGTATTAAACAATGCTCATGTCAAAAGGTAGTATATCCACAGGGTCATTCAGGTTTTAAGTCCATAGTATGTCCAAGCTTTTGGTATTCGGCATATTGGTACTCCTCAGCAGACCTGTAACCAGACAGCTTATGTTTTAGAAATCCAAGATTTTCAGCAGCACTAAAACTTGGAGCAGTTCATGTACTTGAAAAGTGCGTGCCTGTCTGGAATTATTCTATTTGTCAATTCATTTATCTTTGCTTGCAGACTCTCATTTGCAGTTTTCAGGTGTTCTATCATTTCCTCTACAGCTGTATAATACAGTTCAATAGAGATATCGACTGACGTAATTGGTGCTGCTGACAATTTTGAAGCATGATAAAAAAAATGCAATAAAACCAAATGAAGTAAATGAAGGATAAGAAATATGATGAGGAAAAAGAGTAGCAGATGAGTAATTCATAAACTTTGATTTCTGTTCACAATTGTACTGCTCAATCTCAGATTCCTTTCTCATTTAAACATGCCAAGCCCAGACCATTCGGAGAAGAAATGAAAAAAAGGAAAAAAGAAAAAAAAAGAAAAAAAGAAGAAAGTACTTCTCAATCATTCTTGTAAAATTAGACTAGTGTCAAAAGCCATGCAAACCTTAAGCTCTGTATACTTATCATGAAGCTTGGAGTAAAGCAACTGCATCTCCATCTGCATCAGAAATTAGAAGACCTTTGTAAAAAATAAAATAAAATTAAAATTTAAAATAAAAATCAAGCAGGTGAATGCCGTCACAAGAATGCATGTAGCATGCAACCACTATGATACCTAGACACTTGTACAGATCTAGAGCAGTTGTACCCAAACTATATAGTATGGGTAGGAATACAGGATATGGCATGGGTATGGCTATAGCCACATGCTGCTATTTTTAAAATTGTGCAGTCTCCATATCCACATCCACATCCATGTCAAGGTATGATAATGCATCCATATGGGTATGTCATTCCGAAAGGAAAAGGAGAGAAAACAGGCTCCCATGAACAGTCGTAATCATACTTTCCAAACAGGACCCAGCTTTGGAGGAAGATGATGCAGCAGAAGCAAGTGGTAACAGGAAGATGATCACACAGTGGATGAAACATGATCCAATATCTTCAATTGGATAATCCTAACCCTTCCTTAAAAAGTAACTCAATGAGTTTACATCAGATGAATCATCCACCAGTATTGGGGCTAGTACAAAATGAGTCCTCTCTTTGAGTTGTAACAAGGACAACATCTTTGTAAAAGAATCCACATGCTTTGCCAAGCCCTCGGACTGAGAGAGAAATAAAACAATGTTCTGAATTTGCTCATGAGAAATAGAAGCAGGCTTTGTACATAATTCCTCAATATGTGCCATGCAGAAATTTTGCCCTGGAAAAATGACCAAGATTTAAATGCAAAACACCATGGGAGAAAAAACAAATGCAATAGGAATCTGTGTACAAAGGTATCTTAGAACAGATGTTTCAAAACTTATCTCCAAATCAAGCAACTCAAGGAATGCTAAAAACACACTCAATGAAGATGTGGCACATGTACATATACAGACCACTTAATCATTGGGCCCCAACATGGTCTGGGCCATTAGCACAAGGACTTTTGTCCAGTGATATGAGACAGGGATCCATTTTAACGGCAAGGGAAAGGCCTAAAAGGATGACATAGGTGGATGTAAGAAGAAAAGACTCTATGATGTCACGCCCCAAACTTAGAAATCGGGCTCACAAAATTCTCGATTGCCAAATCCGGTGCCGACAGCCTCCGTAGTACCTAATTCTCGGCTCCTAGCGCCCATACACTAGATTTCGATCTTGGAATCCTACAAGGAGGATTTTTCATTAATGTATATTTGTCTCATAAGAAGCATAACCACAAGTTTACCCAAATCACAAAGGCAACATCATCATCACATATCCATTAATATAATTATTTGAATACAATGCTGAAAGGGAAAATACGTATGTCAAAAATTAAAACTCCAGAAGACCGCTGCACGTTCCAAGCTCAACGCTGCTGCAACCTAACGCCACTTGTCCACATCTATCGTGCATAAACTTATAGAAAGCTTAGAGGGTGGTGTAAGTGTGTGAGTAGAATATGTGCGCTCAGAATATAATATCAAAGTAAACGGAAATACTAGTAAGTTCATGAACCATACAATATCAGAGTAAGTAGAAATACTGACAAGTCCATAAAATATCATCAACCTCATCTAGGATACGTGATGAAAAGACAAAGCAAACCAATGTCATATACTGAGAAAGTAATGTAAGTGGAATATGTAATGCGGAAACATAATGATCCAAATATCAAATACCGAGGATGCAATACAATATGCAATTCGGAAGAGCTACGAATACCATCAGCCTCATCTGGGTCATATAAATGCAGAAATATAGCAACCCAAAATACCATATGTCGCGAATGTAATACAATATATGGTATGTGGTGCATATGAAATGACTAAGCTACAGTGTGAAGTTGAGATGATAGTATGTGGTATCGCAGGCTATAGGGTTTATTACAAAGGACTTCTATCCAAACTATTCTCATGCCTAAATTTGGATAGACAGACACAAAGTGGTAAACTCCTGATCTCAGGTTAGTCGCGCACCCCAACCGAAATCCTAGCCATTGCGAAGGTACACACGAGGACTTGATTGTGTACCACCAGCCCGAGTGGATAGTGAATGAATGAATGAGTATAATGCTGAGTATACAACTCCTGCTCCACAAATCAGTACTGTACATCTCTGGGATCGTCACCGGGGTTTAGTACACTTTATACTAGCTACCGCCCCATCAAGCGCACAACTGGGTAAGTGGAAGAGACCTCACTAACCGCCTACCAATACCGGCCCAGCTCATCGATAAGGGACCCATTTATGAGCTAGTCAAACTTAGCTTATCATTGCCTACTCTCTTAGGTGGGTAAGGCCACACCCCCTCCAAACCGACCACAACACAGTGGGAGACGCGGCCTCCTAGTATCTGGCACTCGGGCGCTTATGTATCCACTCGGTCTTGATGTTGGGGCATCCTATGGTACTAAATGGGTTTAGGGATTTTCACTCAGGGCCATCTATGGTGGCCTGATGCTAGTAACAGATTTTTGGTGTCCCATCTGGCCATCCACAACATGACTGTGGAGGCTACAACCTTAATATCGCTAGGGTGTACAGTAATTACCATCACACAATGCGACATGCATGAGTCACACAGTCCAATCATGCATTAATCATGCGCATACCGTGCACTCATATGGGATAACTCGGCCTATCAGGGAGTCCTATAAACCACCTGCAGTATGACATATGCAATGGTCAATCACATCTCATAACAAACATACAAATGATGTATATGGGCATATATCTGATGCTATGTTGTCACATACTCATAATTGGTATCAATAACCCGCCTCGATAATCGACATCGACAATCGGCCTCAACAATGTGGACATTTAACTAACATTGCCCCCAAGGAGTGGCTCACATAGAGCCTAACATATAATGGACCCATGGCCTCACAAAGGGCCTAATATACAACATCATGGGTCCCACTCAAGGGCTTAATACACATCACGATGGGCTTCTCCCATGGGCCTAATATACATCATAATGGACTCCATCGCCTGGCCTTCAAATGCGTCGTAATGGGCCTCATCACATAGGCCTAATATACATCACAATGGGCCTTTAACACGGACTGAATATACATCACAATGGGCCTCAAATACGGGCCGCATATAAGTCACTTGGGTCTCATCAATCAGCCTCGGCAATCAGAATTGGCCTTGGTGGTCGGCCTCGATAGTCAGAATCGGCCTCGATAATCGAAATCGGCCTCAACAATTAGAATCAGCCTCGATAATCAGAAGCAGCCTCGACAATCGGAATTGGCCTTGACATTATAATCGGCTTCGACAATCGGCCTCATATACATCACATTGGGCCTCACTCATGGGCCAATATATGTATAACATCAGACCGAATCAAATAGGCCGATTCATATGGGCCAAATCAAATGGGCCAATTCAATGGGCCGAATCAAAAGGGCCGATTCAAATGGGTCGATTCAATGGGCCGAATCAATGGGCCGATTTAATAGGTCGAATCAAATGAGCCGATTCAAATGGGCCGATTCAATGGGTCGAATCAAATGGGCCGAATCAAATGGGACAAGTAGAATGGACCGAGTTGAATGGGCCACGCCGAATAAGCCGAGTCGAATGGGTCGAGTCGAATAGGCCGAATCAAATGGCCGAGTCGAATAGGCCGAGTCAAATGGTCGGGTCGAATAGGCCAAGTCGAATAGGCCGATTCAAATGGCCAGGTCGAATAGGCCGAGTCGAATAGGCAGGTCGAATAGGCCGAGTCGAATGGGCCAAGTCAAATGGCCAAGTCGTATAGGCCGAGTCAAATGGCCGAGTCGACTAGGTTGAGTCAAGTGGGCCAAATCAATGGGCCTAATCAAGTGGGCCCAAACCAACACACCATTCATCTATTGCTAGAGATCATTTTAGAGCATTATTACAAAAAAAATGAATCATATCCAAAGGATCATCTGGACCATACCACACCTAATAGTGGTGATGATGATTTCCACTATTAAATTCCAGTGGGCCCCACTGTAGTATTATTTCCCATCCAGCCTGTTTACAAGGTCATAAAGACCTAGATATGGAGGAAAAAGAAATTTCATATTGGTCCAAAATTCCTGTGACCTAAAGGGTTTCAATGGTGGACGTTCATCCCATTGTTTTTTGCAGTGTAGTCCACTTGATATAGATCTATCTTATTTTTAGTCTCAAGCCGTGAGACAAGCTCACCCAGTGGATAGACGGTAGGGGTAGAACACATGCATCATGATGGGGTCCTACTCCAAACGGACAAATGGCATGGATATCCAAATACATCAAGGGGTGGGGTCCACATAGGTGGCCCACCAGATAAGTGAATTTGTTTCATTTTTTTTATCTCGAGCCAAAGACGAGCTCGCCAGATGAATGGACGACGTGTATACAAATATACATCACGGTGGACTCCACCCGTGCTGGTGATGAATGGATGGCATGGATACAAATATACATCATAGTGGACTCCACCCGTCCAGGTGATGAATCGACGATGTGGATACACATATACATCACAGTGGACTCCACCCATCCAGATGATGGATGGACGACGTGGATACAAACAATATCACGGTGGGCTCCACCCGTCCAGATGGCTGGACGGTGTGGAAGAGGCACACACATCGGTGTGGCCCATCCAGCACTGTCCAGGAGCCTAGACGGTTTGACCATAACACATACATCAGTGGTGGGTCCCACGCACGTGGCCCACCTTACCCTCCTCTGTGTGTGTGTGTGTGTGTAATATAATATATTATAAAATAATGCAATTGTAACTACATGCCCATGCTCACCGTTCAGATCCATCTGGACGGTGCAGAATCATGATAAAGGTGAGTCCCATGTAGCAGTGGCCCACCACAGCATATGTTATATAATATAATATATTATAATATATAATATTATATATATAATATACAATATATGTATATATGTATGTGTGGGTGTGTGTGAAACTATGTGGGTGGTAGCGTCCGGCGTCCAGGGACGCTGGACGGCCTGGATGAAAGGGGCCCACCTAATATCGTAGGCCCCACATGAATGGACGGTATGAGTGGCCCCACGCAACACGGTGACCCCACATCAGGTGGGCCACACTCTTGGATCAGGTTGATATTTGTGTTTTCCTTCGTTTGGGGCCCATCCAAATGGACCGCCATGTGGGATCATTCGGTGGACGGCATGGACAAAATACACACTTCATGGTGGGGTCCATTCGGATGGGTCACATGATTTCATCATCACCACAAAAAATGAAGAAGAGAGGGAGAGAGAGAGACGAGATGGAGGGGCCCTGCCACTGTAAGACCCGTATCCTAGTCCATACCGTTCCATAGGCTTTCGTGGTCCTTCTGGTCGAATTCCGGCAATCCTTGACCCATATCCGACGTTTGCGCGTGATCCTAAGCCGGGTCCCACATACCAACGTCGGCTCGATTTGAAACTTGTACCTTAGCGACCGTGCCGTTGCCGCGGTTCTAATGCCCCGACTTGAGCACTGAACCGATACCCAGGTCAGAAGAGTGGGCCCACGTTCAATTCGAAGAAAATGTCGTGCGTTGCGAATTTCGAGGGAATCTCTACAACATGTCCCATTAATCAATCAATCACTCATGTCAAGTACAAGTCAAGTACAAGCCATACCCAAGTACAAGCAACCCATCTCTCCCATTCCCAAAGTCAACTCTCTCTCTCTCTCTCCACCCATCCCTTTCTTACAAAACATCGCTCCACCCATCCCTTTCTTACAACCCATCACTCAACCCATCACCCATCCTTATCATCCCATCACTTCTCTCTCTCCCTTATTTCTCAAAAATCTCCCAAGCATCCCACGTCCAAGCTCCCTCTCTCCCAAACAACAAGTGTGGCCCACCCCCCATCTCTCATCCCCACCATCAAAATTCCATCAACCACCATTAAAAGTGTAGGCAAGGAGCTAAGGAGGCTAAGGGACCAAGGAGAAGGCCTAGAGGTGGGTGATGCACTGTAAATTCTTATTTTAGGGCCCACTTATTGGTGGGACCCATTTTGATGTATGAGTTATATCATGTGGGGCCCATAGTGGCGGGGCCCCTCCATCACCGTCCTTCTTATCTTTCTTTCTCTCTCTTTCTTTGTTTCCTTTGATGATACAGCCATGTGGTCCACCTAGGTAGACCCCCATCATGAAGTATGTGATCTATCCACACCATCCACCCTCGTGGGACCCATTTGATGGGTGTGTTGATCTACACCATCTAGCCCACTGGTGGGCCCGGATGGAAGGAAAAACACAAACATCAGGTGATCCAAATAGGTGGGCCACGTTCATGTGGGACCCACCATGATGCTTGTGATCATCCATGCCGTCCAGCGTCCAGGGGTGGCTAACGTGGAGTGCGTGTACTGACGTGGGCGTGTACTAACATGGGCGTGTACTAACAGTTAACAAAAAAATATATAACCTTTTTAAAGTTTTGGGTGGGCCGCTCATGCATGCCCCACCTTGATGTATGGGGTTAATCCACGCCGTTCATTCCATTCTCCAGCTCATTTTAGGTGTTGAGCCGAAAAATAAAGTGACTTCGATTTTCTGGCGGGCCGTACCATAGAAAACAGTATTTTCTACCATTGAAATCCACCTTAATATTTCTATACACCAAAATACCCTAAATATTGGGCTCATTTTGACTGTCTTAAGCCATGGAATGCAATGGCTAGAGTGGATTCAATTAATGCGGGCCCCACATATGAAAAACCCCAAAAATCATAATTTTCAAAAAAAAAAATACATAAACAGTAGCACCATCTGCTGCTGCTGCTGACAAATGATGCCAATGACGTCTACACTGCTGTGCTGAGGATGGGTGCGGGCAGGGACTGCGGGTCCTAACCGTAGGTCCCACCATGATGGGTGTTGATATCCACACGTGCATTTGGAGGGCCCCTTAGGGCAGTGGGTCACCCCTCCCAAAAATCAGCCATATACAACTGAAGTGGCCCACACGGCTGGAAACAGTGTGGACTAAACGTCTGCCATTGAAACCCTATTGGGTCAGGGAAGTTTTGAATCAAAATGATATTTGTTTTCCTCTTCATACAGGTCCACGCGACCTTATCAACAGGTTGGATGGAAAACAAATATTATGGTGGGCCCTAGGTCCACGTGACCTTATCAATAGGTTGGATGGAAAACAAATATTATGGTGGGCCCCAGGTCCACGTGACCTTATCAATAAGTTGGGTGGAAAGCAAACATTATGGTAGGCCCAGGTTTGTGTGACCTTTTCCATAGGTTGGGTGGAAAATAAACATTGTGGTGGGTCCCACATGGGACCCACTGATGTATGTATTGTACCCACACCTCTCATCAATGAGGACCTCCACCATGACGTATGTGATTTATTTATGCCGCCCATCCCTATGGGACACTCCATAATGCATGGGTTGCATCCAAGCCGTCCAACCATTTTTAAAAGATCATTTTAAGGCTTGAGACTAAAAATAAGGCAGATCTAGGATCTGGTGAACCACATTATAGAAAATGGTGGGTTTGAACGTCCACCATTAAACCCTTAAAAATTTTAAATGGTGAAAATCCTTATCACCTCTTATATTTGGGTGTGGCCCATTTGATATACGCGTGACCCATTGTTGAGGCCCACCTTGATTTGTATAAGGCCCATGTTGTGAGGCCCATTGTGATGTATGCAAGGCCCATGGGTTATGGCCCATTGCAATGTACGTAAGGCCCATTGGTGCGGCCCATTGATATGGCCCACTTGACAAATATAAGGCCCATGTGATTAGGCCCATCTTGATGTAGTTGTGGCCCATCCGTTGGGGCCCATCTTGATATATACAAGACCCATGTACATGAGGCCCATTTGATGTATTGGAGGCCCATGGGTCGAGGCCCAGTGGGATGTACATGAGGCCCATTATAACATGATTCCACCATGGTTTATGTGTTGACCTTTATAGCGGGCTATGCCTTGGGAGCAATTATGGTTTGACGTCCACATTGTAAGGATAATGCTAGTTAAATGTTCGCATTGTCACTCTCCCTAAGGCCCATGGATAGGCCCATACTTGTAGTGTGTAGGCCGTCTAGGCCCATCTTCGCTATGCACAAAGCCCATCACTATATAACATGCTTAGTATAGATCCATGATTCATGATCATACGCATCATATGTATGCTTGATATGAGGAGTGACTGATCATAGCATATGCCCTTAGGCAGATTGTTTATGGGCTCCCTGATATGTGGAGTTGCCCTTCATGAGCACGTGGTATGCGCATGATTTGTTGCATGTCTGGTAGAGTGATTCATGTACTTGTATTTGTGTGATTATGATTATTGTATGCCGTAGCGACATCAGGGCCATAGGCCCGACAGACACATCGTGGATGGCTGGATTGCATACCGAAAATACTGTTTCTAGCATCGAGGCGCCACAGATGTCCCTGGGTGAAAATTTCTAAACCCGATGGTACCAGAGGATGACTCCAGTGTCTAGACCGAGTGGATACACGAGCACGCGAGGGCCATATATCTGTAGGTCGCATCTCTCACTGTGTCGTGGTCGGTTGGAAAGGGGTGTGACCTTACCCGCCTGAGTGAGGGGACAATTTCTAGGTTGAGTTTGACCAGCTTGAGGAATGGGTCCGCTATCGACGAGTCGGGCCCGATATTAGCATACGGATAGTGAGGTCTCTTCTACTCTCCCAGTTGTGCGTTCGGATAGGGGCTGCAAGCTGGCGTAGAGTGTACTAGACCCCGGTGATTATCCAGACAAGAACCATACTGATTTGATGCGCTAGTGATGAGTTGCATTGATATGTGGATGTGGATTAACATGCTTGACTTGCATCGTGCATCGCATGGCCTTGATATGGATGATAGCATTTATATTCTGCACCGCATAGCCTTGGTGCGGCTGATTGCATTCATATACCCATCAGCACGATTCCGCATTACTCTAACCTTACATTCTGAGCACGCTTATACTGCGCACACACTTACACCACCCTTTAAGCTTTCTATAAGCTTATGCACGATTGATGCATGCAGGTGACACCAGGACGCAGCCGTAGCATAGTAGCAGCAGGAGCGTACAGCCGAGCTTTTGGAGTTTTTGTTACTTTCATTATATTGTATTTCCCTTTCATACACATTGTACTTAAAGTTTTTGATCATAGTGGATTTTGTGATGGCGTTCTTGTGGTTATTGTTCGTGGGTTATGCTTGTGGTTATGCTCATTACGAATCAAATTGATATTAGAAATCCTCCTTGTAGGATCCCAGGATCGAAACCTGGTGTATGGGTGCTAGGAGCCGAGAATGGGGTACTACGGAGGCTGTCGGCACCGGATTCGGTGATCGAAAATTTTGTGAGCCTGGTTTCTGCATTTGGGGCGTGATAAAGCCCCTCTAGATTACAACACATACATCAAAGTGGGTCGCATCACAAGTGGGCCATTAAATAAAAAATCAACGGTGGATCACCTACCTATTGCACTCCTCCTTGGTCCCTTGGACTCTTATGCTCCTTGCCTTCATTTTTTATGGAGGTAGATGATGAATGAATGATTGAGATGGGAGATGAGAGAGAGGAAAGTGGGTCACACTTGGATTTGGGAGAGAGGGCTTGGACGTTGGGTGTTGCTTAGGAGGTTTCAGAAATGAGAGAGAGAGAGAGAGAGAGAGAGAGAGAGAGAGAGAGAGAGAGAGAGAGAAATAATGGATGAAAGGGATGGATGGAATGGTTATTGTAATGGATGGGAATGGGAAAGCATGGGTTGGGTTGAAATTTGTGTGAAAGAGGGATGGGTGGGAGAGAGAGAGAGAGAGAGAGTTGACTTTGGAAATGGGAAGGGTTGGGTTGCTTGTACTTGTGGTATGGAGTGTACTTGACTTGATTGATTGATTGATTGATGGGACATGAGATTCTCTCAGAATTCACAATGCACGGCATTTCTTCGGAATGAACACGGGCCCACATCTTCTAGCTCAGGTATCGCCTCGGCACGCGAGACGCGGCGTCAGAACCGTGGCGAAGGCGCAGTCGCAAGGATACAAGTCTTGGATCGAGCCAACTCAGATTGACAGGATGCGACTCAAGGTCGCGTACAAAGATCGATTACAAATCGTGGGTTGTCAAAATTCGACCGGGAGGACCACGGAAGCCTATGAAATGGTATGTTCTAGGATACAGGTCTCACACATGATCGATGGTTTAGTTAAGGGTATGGCAGTTGATGAAGTGGAATGGTGGAATAGGATTCATGTGGCCGACCCAAACGAGTTGGGATAAGGGTTAGATGGTGGTGGTGATGAAGATGTGAGACAGGGCCACTTTTTCCATGAAACCATCATCTTTTCTTCAAAACTCTTTAGTGATTTTGTGTTATGATCCATTAGCAATGGATGTCATACAAATACATCATGTCATTCATGGAGCGTGTGATACATTCCTCCAAGCAACTCAACTTACCTTTGATTCTGAAATCCGTATTTCTTGAATCTGACAGAGCAAGACAAACAACAATTTTCTCGGGTGTAGATAGGGGATGATAGGAGGGGCTGAACACGATGTCAATAAAACATCATGGTGGGCCCCACATGTAGATTTGTATGTTAAACTTATCATAGAAACATTTGTTATTGGTTCCAGCCTCATAACAACATAATCAATTCATATAAGAGTAAGACATTTCTCTCACTACATCTCCAAAGCATATTTTTGTGATCTTTTCTATGTGAACATCTAAATATGGTACAGGCTAGATAATGGGCCGGTTTGATTAGACCGAACCTGACCAATCTAACAAGCAGATTAACTTATTTTGACTTAGAGCAGACCAGTTGTTAATAGGCATGATAGAGTCTAAAATCCAAACTTGATTATTAAATTGATCAGGATTGGAACTCCATCCCGAGCCAGTTGCACACCCCTACATGATACATGAGCCAAGGTATTCAATAGTGGAAACGGTGGCCATAACGACTAGACTTATGGTCTTTATGATACAGACCATAGACAACCCCTGAAATAGCCATTACAGCCCTGTTACAGTCAATTTTTTTAAAAGAAAATGTATCAACCTAATATGGGACCATTATAGGCTCATATTGGCACGTAATGAGCCCGTGCTACTGTTACGGCTGTTACAACTTATAGGCCTATTATGGGCCATTTTTTAAGAATGGACATTACAAGCCCATATCGCATAAGGGATCTCACCATTACCATTACATAACAACCATTACAGCCACTATGTACCCTTTTTTACCCATGATATGAGCAAGTACAACTTACCAACTAAAGAATGCTAACCTTTCTAATCCAGCAAGGTACTTCTCATATACAGAGAAAGAAAGTCGACCTCTAGTTGAATCTGTAAGTACATCAAACAGATGAGTACTGGTAACTACATTAGCAATAGTAGGAATTGTTGGTGCTATCCGAGAAAAATGCTTCTCCCCTCACTGTACTCTCCGCATCTATCTGCCATAGAGAGAGGAATGATGAATCCTAATGCATAAAACAAGCAACACCCTACCACATAGTGCTGTCAGTGAGCACCTACTAAATGGAGAGAATATAATCAGTTCCTATACCTGGTAAAGAGGGATCTTTTTCACACTAGCACTTGCTTTACAGACAGCAAGTGATACTACCAATATAGCATTAGCACCAAGTTGGCCATATTAACACAACAACAAGATCATATCAGATACATTTTTGTTGCATCACATGCAAAATTAACAAAAAACTAATACAACAAACATCAATAATTGAGGAACAACCATGTTACCTTCTGCTTGCACCAGCCCCACTCATTAATTGTTCCATCAAGTTGTTGTACCATGAAGTTATCAATGCCAGTTTGTTCTGTTGGGTCCTGCAAAGATAACATAAGCATCAACAAGCTCACCATCAATACCAAAACGGCACATTTTAAGAGTGAAATGCTAATTTCTAAATGTAGGCACCAGAAACAAACTCACCTTCAATAGATTCCATGCAGCCTTATAAACATCAGGCGACTACAAGTGGAAAGTTGAATGCATTGTAATTTCAAGAGAAAGAATAAAGTATGGACAGAAAGAATAGAGAAAGTGTAGTGACTTGAGAGAAGAAAAAAATTAAAAAATATATGAGATTTCAAAGAAGCTAAGCTACAATAACATGTTTCATACCATGAGGTGGTATTGTTTCATTTTCAGCAATCCTGTTAAAGATCAGGAAGTAGGATGCCAAACAATAATCTGTAGCAAGCTTTGGAAGTAAACGTTCATCAAAAGTATGGAGCAGGTGCTCACCCAAACAACAATAGGAAGAACAGCTCAACAAACGGTCGATAAAGGGAACAATCTCCGGAACCAGCTGATAGAACTCCAATGCCATGTTTACAAACATAGTCTGCACAAGTGGAATCCACTAAGCCTAATTACCAAAGTAAACTCTCATACACAGATGGGAATCAAAATGCCAATTCGAGCAAAGGAAATACACAATTCTAGCCCTGGGTTACTGGCGCTTCCAGCTGGACCAACACTATGTGCAGGTGGGGCCATCTTTCAGCAATTCAAACCATTCATCTATTGGGCTTTACTGGATGAGTGATGAGAGGAAAATCTCCTTCACCAGACAATCACAATTATCCATTTGACAGACTTTTCCCCATTGCATTCAATCCATTCAATAAATTGGCCTTTTCCCCATCGCATTCAAACTACTGGATATATTTTCATTTTTCCATTTACAGGCCATCTACCAGAGGCCCAGAATTGTCCAATGGAGAGTTTCTTTGAGCCCCACTTGATGAAAAGTCTATATCGCTGAAAGGAGTACCCTGTTTATACAAAATAGTGACCTTTCAAAAAAAAAAATACAAAATAGTGGCCTGAAATAATTGAGTCAGACCATTAAGTATTGCGTCATGCAAACATACTTGTAAAGTGAGAAAGATGGTGGTTTCAATGCCAACCCAACATAGATTTTTGCTTTCACATGGTTGAAATCATGGTCTCAAGGAAGCAAGGTTTTAGGCATTTACAACATTGATCGGGACAATTGAACACCATTATGTTCACCCATACAATCTAACAGTTCCCCTAACCAAACACCATTTCTTTTCATCTTTCAGTCCTAATGTTCTTTTCATCTTTCACCACAAAAAAAAAAAAAAAAAAAAAAAAAAAGCTGTAAGACTCTCTCATCATCTGATCATGGTTAGATGATGACATATAGAAAAAATGAAAATCTGCAATGGTCCTTATTCACTTAGAGAAGTTTAATAGCAATAGCCAAAAAAATAGAGTAAAAATAAACCAAATACATAATATTTCTCCACTAAATGTAGAAAATCAAACATTTTAGGTCCACCATTAGTTCTGAGACACCAACAGCTTGGAGCAATGTCTCTAATATGTTTGATTTGTGGGACTTGGCCATAGCGATGATCCACTGATCAATGGTCCTAACTAGCATTGTTACACATAATAAGCCTGTCCATTGGATGCCTGACCATTTTCTATTAATGAAATGAAGCTCATTGATTCATTGGACACCACATTGCATGAGAAACCCTCAATCCAATTCCACAAAAAAAGAGACAGAAATATGAATATTCAAAAGAGGAAAAAAGAAAATCGGTCTTACATACCTAAAATGGACATGGATTATGGCGTGAGAGAGGCAACTCTTCGTGAGATCGAGTGAGAGGGGATGGTTAAGGAGAGAAGAAGAGTTCGTGAGAGGGGAGATTCAGAGAGAGAAAAGGGGCGTGGGAGATCGAGAGAGAGAGAGAAAGGGACTGACGTGAGAGAATGGGGTTTTTTTCCAGGTTGTATCATGGTTTTGTGAGAAAGAAAGGGACGGAGGCAGGAAATGAAACGTCTCGTGAGAGGGGGAAAAGAAAAAGGCCCCGTGGTTTTTCACAGTTTCACCTACTACGGTTCTACTACGGTTTTAAACCGTACCTAAAAGCCCACTTGACCGTAGCCATTGTACCATCCGTAACAGTCCCTCTACGTATGCACATCTGACCGGTTTTGGATGGACGGCCTTGTTAAGAGCTTTGTGGGGTCCATTGTGATGCAATCAATATATCCACTCTGTCCATTAATTTTGTAATTTTTTTATAGGGAATGACCCCAACATTTAGGCAAATCGAAGGTCTAATTAAACCACACCATCAATCAATGGTACATATTAATCTCCACCATTTCCTACCGTGTGGTCCACTTGAACTTTCGATCTACTTCTTTTTTTAGGCACTTTCCCTAAAATGCTCTTTAAAAACGGATAGATATATTAGATGGAGTACACACATTTTAATGGGCCTCGCAGAGTCCCTTACGGGGCTATCCAAGGTTGTAGGAGGTGGTAGCTTTTAGCTACGGTTTGGGCACTTTTAGTTACGATTTTAAGCCGTAACAATGTAGCTATGGTTTATAGCCGTAGCTAAAAACTAACATAGTCCATAACCTTTGATCATTTTTTTGGTAGTGATAACTCTTCATCCATTGGGCTTTAAGAGTTGCGCCCAACATGAAAAGTGCTTAGAATAATTAGGAGAACATCAAGGTTTGGCCAAATAGGATACTTACTATTTTTGGCCAGAAACCTTGCTCACTAGTGGAAATCAGGACCATCTATAAATAGTAAGTTTACTATTTATAGTAATTTGCAATTTCTAGGAGTGTTAGTTGTAGTTTGATTCCGAAACTCCCCCATGGCTTAGTACCCCTGTTTAAAGGGTTGTGAACTCGTTTATTTGATTCATCGATAAAATTACAAATTTTATAGAAATTATATTTTATTTTCCTTGCTTTTTCATCATGGATTCGAGAAGTCTCTGTGAGAAGTCCAGAGAAGCTCCGTGGATTTGGAGTAGTTATCCTTGAGGAAGATGGTGATCGACCTCAACACGTTCATCCCTGCATCAATTGGTATCAGAGCAAAGACTCTCCTTAGGCCGATGGCAAACAATGAAGGTATGAACCAAAATCCTATGAACAATGATACAGGGATTCATTATCTTTTAAAAAGAATGGAAGCTTTCCACTAGGAAAGTCAGTTGACAATGCAAGGGCTGCAGGAAACTGTCGACCGTCTTACGGATGCATTACTTCCGCCACGAGCCCTAGGTGATGCTCCACCACCTATGGTTACTGTACGATACAACCCCAATGTCCATAGAGCACTACTAGTGGCAAATCATAGGGCTCCACCAAAAGATTTGAGCTCTAGCGACGAGGACCTTAATGAAGGCTTTACCCGACCACTAATCCATGGGGAGGATCATCTAGATCGTGTTGAAAGAGACTATCGAGGTAAGGCCAAACTTCCTAATTTTGACAATTTATTATGCATAGAAGATTTCCTCAACTGGCGAGCCCAAGTAGAAAGATATTTTGATTACATGAACGCGTCAGAGCATAAAAATATAAAATTACTAGCGTTTAAATTAAAATTTGGTGCTTCTGCATGGTGGGAGTAATTACAATTCTCATGTGCCCGACAGAAGAAGACGCCCATCTCATCATGGTCACGGATGAGATGCCTTCTTCGATCACGATTCCTTTCTAATGATTACGAGCAAGTATTATTCCAGTAATATCAAAACTGCCAGCAGGGGTATTAAACCATCACCGATTATACCGAAGAATCTCAGCGGTTGGCAACACGAAACGACTTGATAGAAACTGAATCATAGAAGGTAGCATGATTTATAGGTGGGTTACGATCGACGATTCAAGACCAAGTTCAGATGCACCCAGTCAGGACCGTAGATGAAGTATTTTAATAGGCAGGTAGGGCAGAAACGCAACTTATAAGAGTTACTGTTCGGCCCTATCCTTCAACTTGACCCCCTATGACGGGTCCCACGCATGATCTAGTGTTGGTACGATGAAAAGAACCAATGGGAGAACGTTATTAACCTCCTACAACCGCAAACCGTGACATGGGGAGCGGCTCATCTAGGCCTCAACGTCTAACACCCACAACAGCGGGCCCGAGTAGGATTCCAAATCCTTACGTTCGACCAAGGTCAAACAATTATTACCGTTGTGGCCAACTGGTCCACTTATCAAACACTTGTCCTCAATGTCACACAGCACACTTGACCATAAACGAAAGGGGCACTGAAGGTGAGGTCACAGAAGAAGACTCTACCTTTGATGAACATGAACAAGTCACTAAGGAATGAGCAAATGGTGATGAATAGACGAGCGATGCTCGTGGTGAATCTCTAGTTGTGAGGCGATTACTGTACACCCCAAGGAAGAAATTATATCCATATCGACATAATATATTTTATATACGGTGCATCGTCAATGGCAAAGTCTATGATGTAATCATAAACAGTGGCAGTAGAGAGAACATCATCTCAAGAGTGATGGTGGACAAGTTACAGCTACCAACGACAAAATATCCTTCCCGTGTCAATTAGCTGGATAAAAAAAGGTGAACAAGACTAAGGTAACTGAATAGTGCACTGTCTCATTTTCAATTGGCAAAAATTATAATGATCAAATACTTTGTGACGTGGTCGACATGCAAGCGTATCATACATTACTCGGTCAACGATGGTACTCGGACCATAATGCAACCCACCAAGGATAAGACAATATTTACGTCTTCATCAAAGATAGTTTAAAAATAATTCTTGCCCCTATGGCATCAAAGAACCACCCTAAAGCCTCTAAAGTGGAGGGGAGTTCCCTCCTGACCATTTGGGATTTTATGGAGGAATCTAGAGAAACTGACAAGGTATGCCCCATAATAGTGAAGGGTGAGGAATCGGAGCCCTCAAACATTCCTCCAAGTTTAAGGCTATTCCTAAACGAACTCAAAGAATTGTGGCCTGAAGATTTACCCGATGGATTGCACCCCATGAGAGACATCCAACATCACATAAAGCTCATCCCTGGGGCTAGCCTACCTAACCACCCTCATTATCGGATGAGTCCGAAGGAATATGAGATACTTTAGGGCCAAGTGGAGGAATTAATCTGTTAGTATCTTTTGAGAGAGAGCATGAGCCCATGTACGATACCAGCGCTATTAACGCCACAATAATATGAGAGTTGGTACATGTGTAACACCCCAAATTTTCATTACCTGAGTTTATACTCGTGTCCGAGAAAATCGAGTGTTAATAATGTACAAATTAGATGCTTTAAAAATTGCACCCCTTTTTTCATTTAGATCACATCCAGTTACATTTATGAAGGTAACCATTCACGAGAATAAAATCGACTGTATTTATTATTTCATCAGAGTAAAAGAATTCAACAAATTATCAAATGCCCTCTTAATAGAAGGTTATTACATTATCGAGTTCACAGTGGAAATATAAAACTAAATCATAAAACTATCTTCTTATTCATTCAGTATAATCTTCCATAGGGAGATGGTCTTCTAAGTCTTTAATTTGTACATCACCTGCATCATCTATACGATTGGAGAGGGTTAATGCCCTACTCATAGTAATGGTTATCCTTTAAGATGAACCATAATTCAAAAGATTCATAAAAGTAATGTAAGGGTTCTGATATGTCTCGAATTCCACTACAAGAGGTATCAGCATATGCAACCAATATATATAAATGCATACCTAACAAAGTCTGTGCGGCTCATCATACATAGTAATCATTATCACAATGTGAAAAGTAATTAAAATATCCAACTCGCCCCCCATTCTCACACTACGAAGATTTTTCGGCATGTCCAACATTAAGGTGGATTAATGTAAACATTTCAAGGTACACAACAACACGATTAAGGAATTTACGTAACACGATGTGTTCATTGAGCGACTATTTATGACATCCAATCCTAAGAAGTGATATAACATGCATGGCGATTTACTTATATCGATTGTGCACCCCGCCAACCAACCAAGGAATTACGTGCTGACCAAGAGGGCCACTACCTGTAACGCATTACATCCACGATAAATATTTAAATCATTAATTGTGATACCTTTAACATATCACTTGCATCGATAGAGAAAATGATTGAATAATAGGAGTTTTAGAATTCCAAGACACATACCGAAGCTTTAAAGGGAGGTAGCACAAGGCTAATATAATAAAGGAGAGGAGTAGCATTAAGCTAACTCAACAAAAGAGAAGAGTAGTAATGGCTAACTCAGCAAAAGAGGAGAATAGCAATGGCTAACTCAATAAAGAGAAGAGTAGCAAGGGCTAACTCAACAAAATTGGTAAAGGCATGGGCAAGGCTTATATCCATTGCTCCACATAAATTAATAAAGATCACATATAAATAAAATCATACCTTAACTATAATTCTCAAAAGATAAATAATTATTGGTGGTAAATTAACAATTGCAGAGATAGAGTCATAGTAACATGAAAGTATAATATGAAAAAGGTAAATAAAGCATATCAAATTAGGTTAGTGTTAGCTTAAAGGAATCTCTCACCTTAGCCTTAGATCTAAAGACTAGGTTTATATCCATGTAGGAAATCTTCTATATAAAAAGCTTCCACATGAATCACGACATCGCTTGAGTAAGAGGGAGACACCATATATATGGAGAAGGAAGATGGTGTCTAGGCTTCTTCTTCTCTTTCTATTTCTCTTTCTCTTTCTTTTTTTCTCTCTTTCTCTTTCTTTTTCTTTTTCTTTTTCTTTCTCTCTCTCTCTCTCTCTCTCTCTCTCTCTCTCTTTTTATCTTTCTCTTTCTCCTTAGGCGTGTGAGCAGAGAAGTGAGCGTACACCCCTTTTAAAAGGAGTGGAAGTGGGAGAGGGGTGTGTTTCACATCCCACTTGAACTGGGTTTCACTAATTTTTCCTTTTCAGACGATCTTTCCTTAAATCTAATTCATCCCTTATGTCAAGTTCGTCGCATAGAGCTGGGGTATATGATTTCTTAGTGATCCAAAATTTAGATTGGCTTATTTTGAAAATTCTCATAATGGATGCCAAAACAAAGAGTAGAAGTGTGAGAGGGGTGTGTTTCACATCCCACTCAAATTGGGTTTCTCCAATTTTCCCTTTTCGGACGATCTTTCCTTAAATCTAATTCGTCCATTGTGTTAGGGTCATCAAATAGAGACATGGTATATGATTTTTTTGGTGATCCAAAATTTAAATTGACTTATTTTGAAAATTCTCCTAACGGATGCCAAAACAAACTTGATCTTAATTAACAGTCCACATGTAATTATCAGGGCCCAATTTTGAAGAAAATGTGTACTCAATATAGGCAAATGATTGGATAAATTTTGGTTGTTGATCGATGGTGGAAAAAGCCTAAATCTGAAATTTCACTTTTTGTACCAAAAGAAAGGAATTGGATTCAACCTTCTATGGTGTAGGATCATAGATCAGGGCCTAAATTTTGTATAACCTCATAGTCATATGAGACTAAAGTGTGGTCCAAATTTGAGTTGTGATGGACGGAAGGAAGTGGTTAAATCGGAAGATCCAGGAGTTGGTAGGCCTTTAGAGGATAACTTCGCGCCTAAGGAAAAGCTTACCAAAGTGGGGTCTTCATATTTCACACTTGGTCCATATTATGGGCAATCCAAGTCATTCATATGAATAAAAAATATCCTACTATAACTACCCACGAGGTTTCTTCACTCGATGGACACCAAAATCAACGATTACGAGGAAGATTTGTCAATTGGGCCACTTTTACAATGATTTAAGGGATAAAATTTGACATGTATAGTTAATTTATGATACATATGCATGGTATAAAATTTCACACCAAACAGATCGTGGGAACCATGTGATCTAGAATTCATAGGTCTAGGTTAATGGCATTTTTAGAATTATTACTGATATGAGAGTTTTGGAAAATCTAATGGTTCTACATGGTTATAGGCACATTTTTAAGTAATTCTTACAAAAGAACTTATATCTAAATCATTATAAGTAAGGAATTATTCACAAAACTAATTAAGGAAATGTACATACATTAATCAACATAATGGATGGTCAGATGACATATTAAAAATAGAAAAACTTGATGGTTAGTAGTCTAATCATGTGTGTAAGTGGGTGTATGGTCATTTTTTAAAACGGATGATCACAAATGAGTTTTTGGATTGATCAAAAGGTAGAATATATATACCGTTAGATTCAAGCGACTTGTTCACATGTGTAAGTTTCTTAGATTGTAGTTTTTATAGTGGGTTAAGCATTATTTATAGGTGGTGAACAATATGAATGTATCATAATCTTAATTTGATATGTGTACGAGTGGATGCTGAGATCATGTATTTAGTTTATTATGATCAGATGGTCCAAATTCAGAGTGGACGGTCAGATATCCTTACCTAGCAGTGAATAATTGACTGAACGGTTGGTTTTGATAGACAAGTAAGAATACTTGTGTATATGATGATCTTATCTCAAAATCAACGGTCAGATGACTTGATCTATGAATGGAATTATTCCTAACAGTCAGATTCGTGTTGGAGAATGGATGTAAGGTTAGGATAGCTAGATTGGTATCGTACACATGTACATAATAAGTTAAATTTCATGGTAACACTTGAGAACTTTTAATACTTTGGTATTGAAAAGTTCATGTTGTTATCACATGTGTGTCGATAGCTGGGTAATCAATAAAATTACTATCAAATATCGGTTCCTAATATCATGGTTGGACGACATGCTTAATACACTAAAAGGGGCCAATGTGTTCTCTAAGCTAGACCTGAGGAGCGGGTACCATCAGATTTGTATCTGACTCGGTGATAAGTGAAAAATAACTTTTAAGACCAAGGAAGGGTTGTATGAGTGATTAGTCAAACCCTTCGGTCTATCGAACACACCAAGCACTTTTATGTGTTTGATAAATCAAGTGTTAAAACCATTCACTGTCCAATTTGTGATAGTATATTTTGATGACATCCTTATACATAGCCAGGATGATATAGAGCATAGAGAATATCTCAGGCACGTGTCGTAGGTCCTACAAGTTAACAAGTTGTACCTCAACTTAAAGAAGTGAAGCTTTTTAATGGACAGCTTGTTGTTCCTAAGATTTGTTGTAACTTCGACGGGCATCTGTGTGGACGATGAAAAGGTGTGAGCCATTAGGGAATGGCCGATCCTGACAAACATTCATGAAGTGAGCAGTTTCCATGGGTTAGGGACCTTTTATTATCGATTCATACAAAATTTAAGCACAATTGTCGCACCTATTATAGATTGCATGAAAAATGGACCATTTCAGTGGACCGATGAGGCTAACAAGAGCTTTCATGAGATCAAGCATCGGTTGTCCACAACACCGGTCTTAGTTCTTCCTAATTTTGACAAGCTATTTGAGGTCGAGTGTGACGCTTCATATGTCGAAATTGGAGGAGTATTATCACAGGAAGGAATGTTAGTAGCCTTCTACAGTGAGAAGCTCAACGAAGCCCAAAAGACGTGGTTGACATATGAGTTTGAGTTATACGTAGTTGTTCAGGCACTGCGACATTGACGACATTATCTAATTCAAAGAGAGTTTGTTCTATACACTGACCATCAAGCATTAAAGTTTATTAATAGTCAGACTAATGTGAATCGTGTACATGCTAGATGGGTTACATTTTTATAGGAATTCACGTTTGTTCTAAAGCACAAGTTAAGGCAGCAGAATAAGGTGGCTAATATCGTGCATCACTACTTGTTCAAATGAGCAATGAGGTGGTTGACTTCGACCATCTCAAGGAGTTGTATGCCGAGGACGAGGACTTTAAAAATTCTTGGATAAAGTGCCAAGAAGGTCATCCCAATGACCTACATATATAGGACGGTTTCCTCTTCAAAGGGAATCGATTGTGCATCCCCAAAGTTTTCTGAGGGAGCAGATTATTTAAGAGCTACATGGAGGTGGACTTAGTGGACACCTTGGACAAGACAAGACACGAGTTCTTGTGGAAGAGCGGTATTACTGGCCACAATTGGTACGTGATGTGGGAAAAAAAATACAACGTTATCATATTTTTCAGACCTCCAAGGGGCAATCTCAAAATAGAGGCCTCTACACCCTGTTACCCGTGACCAACGGCTCTTGGGAGGATTTATCTATAAACTTCGTGCTTGGTCTCCCACGAACACAATGCGGCATGGATTCGGTGTTCGTGATAATATATCATTTCTCCAAGATAGCACACTTTATCCCACGCAAGAAGACCATCGATGCAACACACGTGGCAAATCCATTCTTTAGAGAGGTTGTGCGGCTACACGAGGTCCCCAAGACCATTACTTTTGACCGTGACACAAAGTTTATTAGTCACTTTTGGTAAACTTTATGGACTCGATTCAATACACGACTTCAGTTCAGTAGCGCCTACCACCCATAGATTAATGAACAAACTAAAGTTGTGAATTGCACATTGGGAAACTTTATTCAATGTATTTCAGGTGAAAAACTAAAGCAGTGGGATTTGGCCTTGTTTTAAATGGAGTTTGCATTCAACAACATAGTGAACCACTCGACAGGGAAGTCATCATTCCAAATTATTTATGGACGAGTGTCTCGCCACACACTTGACTTGGTACTTCTACCCAAGCTCCCAGGTATGAGCATTACAACATAACATATGGCAGACATGATCATGGGCATTTATGTAGAGGTGCAGACCAAGCTACATGCCTCAAACAAGAAGTACAAGGAGCAAGTAGACAAGCATCAGCGACAAAAGGTATTCGAGATGAGAGACCATGTTATGGACCATCTACGCAAAGAGAAATTTTTGACTAAGATGAACAACAAATTGAAGAATAAAAAGATTGGACCGATATCAATCATCCAAAAGATCAATGACAACGCTTACGTTATTAATATTTCAAAAGACATGGCGATATCAAGGACTTTTAACGTCGCTACCTGACTGAGTATAATGAACCAAAGTAGGACGAGTTCTTATGAAGTAGAGGGGACTAATGTAGAGCAGGTCGTGGACAGTTTCATGGCCAAGATGGATAAAAAAAGGCCCGATCGACGACAGAAGTGATCTGGCCCTTCAGACCTTAAATCAGTCATATCTCGCAATCCAGATGAGCTGTCAGATGTACCATATATGATTTTGGGATAGGACGAGCTACTTTAGCCACCCAACTTCTCTACACTGAGTTACCCACGTGGAATTTACGAAAAACCACCGATGGTCGAAATCCCTTTTTATTTTCATTTTTATTATTTATAGTAAGTTTTAGTTTGAGTATAACTCTTCATCCATTGGGCTTTAGCAGTTACGCCCTGTAACATCCCAAAATTTTTACAGCCTGAGAATTCTAGGTATTAATAATGTATAAATTGGATGTTTTAAAAATCGCACCTTAATTTTTTTCTATTTAGATCATATCTAATTTCATTCATGAAGGTAACCATTAATGAGAATAAAATCGGCTGTATTTATTATTTCATTAGAGTAAAAGAATTCAACAAATTATCAAATGCACTCTCAATAGGAGCTTATTACATTATCGAGTTTATAGCAGAAATATAAACTAAATCATAAAACTATCTTCTTATTCATATAGTATAATCTTCCATAGGGAGATGGTCCTCTAGGTCTTCAATCTGTACATCACCTTTATCATCTGTATGATTAGAGAGCGTCAACACCCTACTCATAGTGATGGTTATCCTTTAAGATTAGCAATAATTCAGGGGATTCATAAAGGTAATGTAAGGGTTTTGATATGTCTCGTACTCCGCCACTACGATGGGTATCACTATGTGCAACCAATATTTATATATGAATGCATGCCTAGAAAAGTGTGTGTGGCTCATCATATGCCGTAATCATCTTAATATGGAGTATGATTCATAGAAAACCATAATCGCCCCTGTAAGTGCTATAGTTTATATCCCTGTCTGTTGTCAAATTTGTGGTGCCAAAATCACTGTTATGTTATATATAACTTGCATAAGTGAAGCTCTCTCAAGGATCAACATTCATGAACAAGCTAAGCTCACAACAAGCAAAGCTCACAAGACAAGACTCAAGCTGTAAGACTTCAAGAAGAGTTCAAGGCAGTTTGTACACTTTCAAGATTGAGCTACATCAAGGTTTCAACTACATCAAGACTTCAAGGCTCATACTTCAAGGTCACTAGTTCCTAGTGTTTCAATGTCCTTACTTCATGGTTGAGGTTTGACTGACCATAGGTTGACCTTAGAAGTAGGTCATTTCGGATACATAAACCGAATGTTTATTTTACATGTGATTGGTCTGTTCTTCGACTAGTCCTAGGCCTTCTTTGACTAGTCCTAGAGTTGCTTCGACCAGTCTAAGAAATTCCTTGATCAGTCGTGAGTTTGTTACAAATTCCGGATGAAATCTGTTAGGCTTCGACTAGTCCAGGAATCTGTTCTACCAGTCGTAGGAACAGTGTCGACTACATCTACGACCAGTCAAAAATCTTCGACTCGAAATCCAGCGAAGCTTTTCAGGACCTACGACCAGTCGAAGAAGACCTACGCCCAGTCGTAGGTGACCTACGACCAGTCGTAGGAGACCTTCGACCAGTTGTAGAACGGTCAAAGCATATCCCGCCGGATTTTTCAAATATCTGTTATTGCTTCTATACCAGTCGAAGAGCTCTCTAGACCAGTCGAAAACATGATCTGCTCACCTATAAATAGTGCATGAATCTCAGAAGAAATTATCGAATTAATTAATCCATTCAAGCCAATCTTCGTCGAACTACTGAGAGATAATTTTGTGCTCCATCTAAGCTAAGTGTGCTTATTTAATATTCTCTTTCCTTAGCTTTATTTAATTGATTTTGTTTCTGCTATTCCAATCTGATTTGATAAGAGGAATTGTTATTCCCTTTCTTTGAAATCAAAATCAATTAAGGCAAGCCCTATTTGGTTTAATTTAAAATCTATTAGAATTAGAACCATTGTAATTGAGTACTGGACATTGAACTTGGACATTCAATCGTCTACTCTGATTTGGTTCTACCGGGCTGCTACAATGAAGGAGATAATCAGGTATTTTATATTTAATTGTAAATTCCTTTTTGTTTTGGTTTCTTTCAAGATTTGCCAGAAAAATCTTGTTGTATTAGTTATCTGAGGAGAGCCAGGAAAACTCAGAAGTGGGGTTTTTTTAATTGTGTAAGCCCACATACAAAGACACAATTGTAAAGGTTTTGGGTGAACCTGGGAAAACCTATTTTTAGTGAACACTAATATCCCCTGTGTGAGGATATTAGGAGTAGAGTAGCATTTTGTGTGGCTGTTGTTTAATAGTTGGTGAACACATAGGCGAACCACTATAAACTCTTGTGTTGTGGTTGAATGATTTATTTTTCTAATCTTTAATTATTTTGTGGGATGTACGTATGGTGGTGAATGTTGTAATCATTTAATTCAAGCATTGTGAGAATGTTGTAATAGTTTAGAATTTATTTTTTGCTATTCCTTTATCAGCTTGATATTTAATTTCTTTTGAAAGTTGTTCCAGCAAGGTTGCCCTGCCATTTTTATGGTGTATGGCTGTCCCTAGAACAATACATTTTTTATTACAATTTATTTCAATTCAGTTTGTATTTGTTTCTGTATTCCTCTTCGATTTGAGATTTGATATAAAGATCTTTCTAGAAATAAGGTTGTCCTACCATAAACTCTGGTTTTTGGTGTAAGGTTGTCCTTAGAATAACATTTGTATCAACCTCTCAAGATCTGAATTTTGAGGTTATTTTACTTTCATGCATTGTGCTTTACTTTGGCTATCATATTCTTTTTAATTCCGTTGTTTTAAGTTTTATTTGGCATTGTCCTTTTCACCCCCCCCCCCCCCCCCCCTCTTAGGATAGATAGCTTGGCCTTTTCAAGTGGTATCAGAGCCTAATAACTTTTTTTTAATTCTTGGATTTAATTCCTGAGCTAACGATTTAAGCTATTTAAGATGTCAAATTTTGATAGCCTTTTAGTCACAAGGCCTCCACCCTTTGATGGCTCCAACTATACCTATTAGAAAGCCAGAATGAGGATCTTCCTCAAATCAATGGATGAAAATGTGTGGCAAGTCACAGTGACTGAATGGAATCCTCCTATCATGGAAGTTACTGGGGTTGATGGTTCAAAATCTATGAAAGTCACACCATATTACCAATGGACCACTCTTTAGAAAAGTGAGAGTAGTGCAAATGCTAAAGCACTAAATGCAATTACTTGTGCACTATCACCAGATGAGTTCAAAAGAATCATTTCCTGTGATACTGCAAAGCAAGGTTGGGATATATTAGAAATGACACACGAGGGTACTACAATTGTCAAAAAATCTAAAGTCCAACTCCTCACAACTAGATTTGAAGAAATTCATATGGAGAAAAATGAAATGTTTATGAACTTTTATACTAGATTAAATGACATTGTAAACTCAATGTGGGGTCTTGACGATAAAATCCCAGAAAGTAAAGTGTGTGCAAAAATATTACGCTCACTTCCTGAACGGTTCAATTCTAAAGTAACCGCGATCCAGGAACTTCGTGATACGGATAATATGAGGGTAGAAGAACTAGTTGGTTCTCTACAAACCTACGAGTTAAACTTTAAAGCTCCTAAAGGTAAATCTATCGCACTAAAATCTTCTAAATGTAATTCAGAAGAACATTCTAATTCAGAAGATGATATGGCTCTCTTAGCTAAAAAATTTTACAAGATTTTTAAAAGCAAGAAAAGGGTTGATTTTCAAAAATCAAATGATAAAAAGAAGTTTAGACCCAAATCTCGAAAATCTTTGAAAGATAGTCGATGTTACAACTGTCAAGAATATGGGCACTTAGCAAATAGATGTTCTAAAAGGGACAAACCCAAGAAGAAGGGTATGTTGGCTACATTGGATGAATCATCTGATTCTGAAGGTTCTTCTGAATCAGAAGATTCTGAAACTGAGTCGGGTAATGAGGTTAAAGCTCTTATGACTCTAGCCAAATTCACATTTTTAGATAATGACTCTACAAGTGAAGAAAATTTGAATAGTGAATATGAAAATGAAGATGATCTTCAAGACGCTTACAATGCCCTATATAAGGAAAGTTGTAAAATTGCTG
This sequence comes from Magnolia sinica, assembly GCF_029962835.1. Taxonomy (NCBI): domain Eukaryota; kingdom Viridiplantae; phylum Streptophyta; class Magnoliopsida; order Magnoliales; family Magnoliaceae; genus Magnolia; species Magnolia sinica. Next base: position 46,831,092 of record NC_080590.1, read on the forward strand.
TCAAACTTAAACTTCAAAAAGAAAAGTTTTCTAAACTCAAAAATTGTTTTGAATCACTTGTCTTAGAAAAATCACAAATTTCAGATTATTTTGAAAAATCAAAATGCGATTTGGAATTCAAAAACTCCTTAATTATTGATTTAAAATCTGAAATTGAGAATCTTAAAACTAAAGTATCTTCTCTTCTGAGTCTAAAGGACACATGGAAATATGCCCAAGGTGATTCAAAGTTAGAAAAACTTTTATCCGGATCAAGAAAAAGTGGCGATCTATCCGGGTTGGGCTATGATAAAAATCTACCTCCTAAACAAAAGTATACTCTTCCTATGTTTGTTAAAGGAGAGTCCTCATGCTCAAAAGGGAAAAGTACTTATCAAGATTTTTCTAGAAATTCAAAAACTTTTTAAAAACCTAGAAGCAGCCATGTCAACTTTAATCAGAAACGAAATCCACTAGCTGAAAAGATAGTTGATTTACTCAAGGAGCTCTTAAAATCTAACTCTATAGGTCATTCTTACAAATATACACAAAAGAAGACCAACTATGTTCCTAAACCCAAAACAGTTATGAAATGGGTTCCTAAAGTTACCTGCTTGGTTGCTCACACTGCTTTTAAAGCAACAAGTCATTCAAAGTGGTACCTAGACAGTGGATGCTCCAGGCATATGACAGGTGATAAAGCTTTATTCACGGATCTAAAAGATATGACTGATGGTTCAGTCACATTTGGTGATGGAAGCAACTGCAAGATTTTAGGCCAAGGTACGGTTCAACTTTTTAATCTTCCAGTGTTTAAAAATGTTTTATACGTTGAAGGATTAAAACATAACTTGCTTAGTATATCTCAAATATGTGATAATAACCATAATGTTCGGTTTTCTAATCAAAGCTGTGAAATACTAAATAATAAGGGTTCTGTAATATTAACTGGATGTAGAACGTCTGAAAATTGCTATATTATCAGTGAATCTAGCTCATCTAATCAAACATGTTACATGGTCCATACAGACGAGACTGATTTATGGCACAAACATCTTGGACATGTACATTATCGAAATTTATATAGATTGAGCAAACGAGAACTTATAAGAGGTTTACCCAAACTTCAGAAATTAGATAAAATATGTGGTGAGTGCCAGATAGGCAAACAAATAAAGAATTCACACAAAAAGGTGAATTCAAATATCACATCAAGACCACTCGAACTTCTCCACATGGATCTGATAGGACCTACCAGAACAGAAAGTCGTGGTGGGAAAAAGTATATCTTGGTAATAATTGATGACTTTACCAGATATACTTGGGTAGTCTTCTTAAGGGATAAATCTGAAACCCTTGAAGAAGTAAGAAAAGTTCTCAAAAGGATTCAAACTGAAAAATCTTCTCAAATCAGTAAAATTCGTAGTGATCATGGATCTGAATTTGAGAATAGCAATTTTGAGAAGTTCTGTACCGACCAAGGAATATTACATGAATTCTCTGCTCCCAAAACTCCACAACAAAATGGAATTGTTGAAAGAAAGAATAGGGTGCTTCAAGAAATGGCTAATGTCATGTTGAATAGCATGAAGCTCTCTAAAAATCTTTGGGCTGAAGCAGTCAACACAGCTTGCTATATTATTAACCGTGTCTACATTAGCAAAGATAAAAATAAAACGGCTTACGAATTGTGGTTCAATAAAAAGCCTACTGTTAAATACTTTCGAGTTTTTAGCAGCAAGTGTTATATTTTACGTGATCGTGAAAATTTGGGAAATTTTGATATGAAAAGTGATGAAGGGATTTTTCTAGGATATTCCTTAAACAGTCGAGCTTATAGGGTTCTGAACAAAAGGACTGGTGTGATTCAAGAATCCATTAATGTTGTCATTGATGATCACTTAAACACGCCAATTCCTAATTCAGATAATGATGAAGTACTAATCATTGATAAACCCGATACTTCATCGAATCAGACTGATTCTGAGTTGAGGACTGTTAAAGATCATTCAACCACACAAATTCTTGGAAACCCTCTCACCGGTGTTTGCACCCGTAGACAACTTGAGGATATATGTAATTATGTATGTTTTACATCCTAAATTGAACCATCTAACGTAAAAGAAGCGCTTGCTGATGAGAACTGGATTGTTGCGATGCAAGATGAACTCAACCAATTCGTAAGAAATGATGTTTGGTATCTCGTACCAAGACCTAAAGATAAATACATCATTGGAACTAAATAGATTTTCAAAAATAAGTCTGACGAGTGTGGAAATATAATTAGAAACAAGGCTAGACTAGTGGTACAAGGTTATACTCAAATTGAAGGGATTGATTTTGATGAAACTTTTGCACCAGTAGCACGTCTTGAATCTATCAGACTATTTATATCCATTGCATGTTTTAAAAAGATAAAGATCTATCAGATGGATGTGAAAAGTGCTTTTCTAAATGGCGATTTACATGAAGAAGTCTATGTTGAACAGCCAATGGGTTTTGAAGATTCCAAAAATACTGATCATGTATATCGGCTTAAAAAGGCACTTTATGGATTAAAACAAGCACCTAGGTCATGGTATGAGAAACTAACGAAATTTCTTCTAAGTCATAATTTTCAAATGGGATCTGTCGATAAAACTCTGTTTGTTAGAAAACATAATGATCATATCTTAATGCTACAGATTTATGTTGATGATATCATTTATGGATCAACTTGTACTGACTTGACTACTGAGTTTGCAGATTTGATGAAATCACAGTTCGAAATGAGCATGGTTGGGGAATTGACTTATTTCCTTGGATTGCAAGTAAAGCAACAATCTGAAGGAATATTCATTTCTCAATCTAAGTATGCCTTGAATCTAATCAAGAGATTTTGATTTGAGAATGGCAAGAATTTCGATACTCCTATGAGTACTACCCTGAAACTATCAAAAGACTCTAATGGTAAAAATGTTGACTCAAAACTTTATCGGTGTATGATTGGTAGTTTGTTATATTTAACTGCTAGTAGACCTGATATTTCTCTAAGTGTTGGCATTTGCGCAAGATATCAATCTGATCCAAAAGAATCTCACTTGATTGTTGTCAAGCGAATTATTAGATATGTCGCAAGTACTGTAAATCTCGGTCTCCGGTATCCTCGTGAGACTAATGTCCAATTAGTTAGGTACTCGGATGCTGACTGGGCTGGTAATCTAGATGATAGAAAATCAACCAGTGGTGGTTGTTTTTTTTATTAAAAATTGTCTAGTTTCCTGGTTTAGTAAGAAATAAAATTCTATATCACTTTCAACAGCTGAAGCTGAGTATATCGCAGCTGGTAATGCATGTACACAGCTTGTTTGAATGCAACGAATGTTAAGTGATTATGGAATTAAACAGGATTCTATGTTATTACATTGTGATAATTCCAGTGCGATAAATATTTCAAAAAATCCTATTCAGCATTCTCGTACTAAGCACATTGACATTAGATTTCATTATATAAGGGAATTAGTAGAAGAAAAAGTTATATCTCTAGAATATATTCCTACTGAAGATCAACGAGCTGACATTTTCACAAAACCTCTCGATAAAAGCAGGTTCAAAAAGATGAAATTTGATCTTGGCATGTGCATTTTAAATTGATTATTTATGCCTACTTGTATTATAGTGTATATATTTGCTAGATTGAATTCCAATTTTTTGTAGAATTTGCAAGAAATTTGAATTTTTGGGGTTTCTTCGACCAGTTGTGAGTATACACGACCAGTCGTCCTACGACTGGTCGTAGATACACATGACCAGTCGTGGAACTCGGGTTTCACTTAAATTGGGGATTTTTTCCTTTCTTCCTCATTTCATCGTTCTTTTCCTTGGAGCCGAGCTTTGACTTGTCGAACCCATCCTTCAAGTTCTTCAAGGTTAGTGTTCCAAATCACTTTTTCTTGCAGATTTGTGTCTAGATTGCTTCCTTTTCAAGCTTGAAGCTTTCTATTTTGGATTTCATTGAGATTTGGGGTTTAGATTTTGAAAAATCTGTTTTGTGTAAACCCACTTCTCAATCCTTTACAACTTCTTTATTCCTTAAAATCCTTGTTGCAAATGGCTTCTAGAGGTAGAAAAACTACTTCCCGTGGTCCTTCTTCTTCCTCTAGATCGACTGCTATCTCTAAGCGTCATCTTCTTGTTCCTAATGATGATCCTTCATATGTTAGGGACATTAGATCTCGTAATGTTATTGTTGAGCATCCTGTTGATGTTAATCATATTGCACCTTTTGACATCCTTCCTATGCTTGAAGCTGTAGGTTGGGTTAACTTATTACATTGGGGTGGGCCTACATACCGGTCCATTTCCCAATCCATGTTTACATGTATTAGTGCTTTCTCACAGGATGATTTAACTTTTAAATTATCTACTAGAGAATGGCCATTTGACGTTGATTGTCATCTAATTTCTGCCCTTATGGACATTCCTGTGAATGATGAGGGTATTCCTATCTATAACTTAACTGATAAACCCTCAATGGCTGAAAAACGCATGTTCACTATAGACTTGTGCAACATGGATGTTCAATGGACTCAAAAAGGGAATGCGCTTCCCGCAAGGTATTTGTTACCCAAGTATAGAATTCTCCACAGAATCTTTGTGTCTAATCTGTATCCTCGTTCGGATAATAAATCTGACTTGACTTTGTTTATGGTTCGTGTTATCAATGCTATTTCCAATGGTACTTAGATTTGTTTACCATCCTTAATCTATCATTTCATTCTTCAATTTCGACTCCATCTTGGTCATAGTGACATTCCTTTTGCCTATTTAATGACTGTATTGACTACTAATATGTTAGTCGATATGCCGGTTGATGAGGCACCTATCCATCATCTGATTTTCAACAATACTAATATCAATAAGATGAAGTTGGATCTGCTTCCTGAACAAGGTGGTGGTGGTGGTGGTGGTCATGAAGAAGCTGGTGTTGACATTAATATGGATGACATTTTTGAGGAACTGGATTTTGACTCAGCAAATGATCCAGATTTTGAACCATCTGATGTTGATGCTCGTCTGAGAGCATTAGAGGATAAAGTTGAGAATATAAATGTAAAGATGGAAAACATGTCTGTTGCTCATGATTTACAATTCAAGTACATGCGTAAATATCTTAGGCGCTTGAACAAAGGCATGCACCAACTTGATCCCTCTATTCCTACTCCGTCTTCAAGTTCTAGTTCTGAGTAGTTTTTATGAGACTTCTGGTCTGTAATAACTTTATAACTTAACACTTGGTTGACTGATTTTGAGTTGGATTCTATTTATGTTTTATGCTGGATATTTATTTTATGTGATGCTATGCTGAATATCTTTTGCTATACTCTCTTACCTCCTCATGTTTAATCTCATGAATTCTTTTATTTAGTTCTCCTTTGTCATATTGTGACAAAAAGGGGGAGAATGGTTTGTTCTTAATGTGATTGTGAGAGGAGTAGCATTGGTTATGTTACTCAGGGGGAGTCAGGGGGAGTATATGTTTGATCTTGTTGAATGAAACTGGTTGAATGTTGAAACTGGTTGAAAGTTGAATATTGAATATTGAATATTGATTTGCAGGTATTAACCAGTTGTTTTACTTTTGTTTATCTTGGTTATGTGTTTTGTCACTAATTTGACAAAGGGGGAGATTGTAAGTGCTATAGTTTATATCACTGTCTGTTGTCAAATTTATGGTGCCAAAATCACTATTATGTTATATATTACTTGCATAAGTGAAGCTCTCTCAAGGATCAACATTCATGAACAAGCTAAGCTCACAACAAGCAAAGCTCACAAGACAAGACTCAAGCTGTAAGACTTCAAGAAGAGTTCAAGGCAGTTTGTACACTTTCAAGATTGAGCTACATCAAGGTTTCAACTACATCAAGACTTCAAGGCTCATACTTCAAGGTCACTAGTTCCTAGTGTTTCATGTCCTTACTTCATGGTTGAGGTTTGACTGACCATAGGTTGACCTTAGAAGTAGGTCATTTTGGATACATAAACTGAATGTTTATTTTACATGTGATTGGTCTGTTCTTCGACTAGTCCTAGGCCTTCTTTGACTAGTCCTAGAGTTGCTTCGACCAGTCTAAGAAATTCCTCGATCAGTCGTGAGTTTGTTACAAATTCCGGATGAAATCTGTTAGGCTTCGACTAGTCTAGGAATTTGTTCGACCAGTCGTAGGAACAGTGTCGACTGCATCTACGACCAGTCAAAAATCTTCGACTCGAAATCCAGCGAAGCTTTTCAGAACCTATGACCAGTCGAAGGAGACCTACGACCAGTCGTAGGTGACCTTCGACCAGTCGTTGAACGGTCAAAGCATATCCCGCCGGATTTTTCAAATATCTGTTATTGCTTCTAGTCCAGTCGAAGAGCTCTCTAGACCAGTCGAAAACACGATTTGCTCACCTATAAATAGTGCACGAATCTCAGAAGAAATTATCGAATTAATTAATCCATTCAAGCCAATCTTCGTCGAACTTCTGAGAGATAATTCTGTGCTCCATCTAAGCTAAGTGTGCTTATTTAATATTCTCTTTCCTTAGCTTTATTTAATTGATTTTGTTTCTGCTATTCCAATCTGATTTGATAAGAGGAATTGTTATTCCCTTTCTTTGGAATCAAAATCAATTAAGGCAAGCCCTATTTGGTTTAATTTAAAATCTATTAGAATTAGAACCATTGTAATTGAGTACTGGACATTGAACTTAGACATTCAATCATCTACTCTGATTTGGTTCTACCGGGCTGCTACAACGAAGGAGATAATCAGGTATTTTACATTTAATTGTAAATTCCTTTTTGTTTTAGTTTCTTTCAAGATTTGCCAGAAAAATCTTGTTGTATTGGTTATCTGAGGAGAGCCAGGAAAACTCAGAAGTGGGGTTTTTTTAATTGTGTAAGCCCACATACAAAGACACAATTGTAAAGGTTTTGGGTGAACCTGGGAAAACCTATTTTTAGTGAACGATAATATCCCCTGTGTGAGGATATTAGGAGTGGAGTAGCATTTTGTGTGGCTGTTGTTTAACAGTTGGTGAACACACAGGCGAACCACTATAAACCCTTGTGTTATGGTTAAATGATTTATTTTTCTAATCTTTAATTATTTTGTGGGATGTACGTATGGTGGTGAATGTTGTAATCATTTAATTCAAGCATTGTGAGAATGTTGTAATAGTTTAGAATTTATTTTCTGCTGTTCCTTTATCAGCTTGATATTTAATTTCTTTTGAAAGTTGTTCCAGTAAGGTTGCCCTGCCATTTTTATGGTGTATGGCTGTCCCTAGAACAATACATTTTTTATTACAATTTCTTTCAATTCAGTTTGTATTTGTTTCTGTATTCCTCTTCGATTTGAGATTTAATACAAAGATCTTTCTAGAAATAAGGTTGTCCTACCATAAACTCTGGTTTTTGGTGTAAGGTTGTCCTTAGAATAACATTTGTATCAACCTCTCAAGATCTGAATTTTGAGGTTATTTTACTTTCCTGCATTGTGCTTTACTTTGGCTATCATATTCTTTTTAATTCCGCTGTTTTAAGTTTTATTTGACAGTATCCTATTCACCCCCCCCCCCCCCTCCCCCTCTAGGACAGATAGCTTGGCCTTTTCAGCCCCACATGCCATAACTACAGAGATTCGCCGGCGTGTCCGACTTACTGTGGATTTATGTGAACACCTTGAGGCAGTACAATACATGAGTTAGATGAATTACGTGAGACGATTTGTTCATGGAGTAACTATTTACGACATCAAATCTTACAAGTGATGTAACACGCGTTGTGAATTACTTACATTAATTTGTGCACCACTACCCAAAGCTATGGAATTACACATCGACTAAGATGGTCTCTACCCAGAGCGCATTACGTTTATGATAAAATATTTGAATTACTAGTTGTTAGACCTCTAACACATCACTTACACCAAAGGAAAAATAAACTGCATCATGAGAGTTTTGGAATTCCAAGACACATGCCCAAGCCCTAAAGGGAGGTAGCACGAGGCTAACATAAAAGAGGAGAATAGTAGCAATAATCTAACTCAATGAAAGAGAAGAGTAACGATAGGCTAACTAAATAAAAAAGGAGAGTAACAATTGCTAACTAACAAAAGAGAATAGTAGCAATGGCTAACTAAAAAAATAGTAAAGGATAAGGGCAAGGCTTGTATCCATAGCCTCACATAAATTTATAAAGATCACGTATAATTAAAATCATATATTAACCATTATTCATAAAGGATAAATAATTGATGATGGTAAATTTAAATAATTGCAGGGAGGATTCACAGTAACATAGAAGCATGTAAAAGGGCAAGATAAATCAATTAATATAAGCTTAAAGGAATCATTCACCTTAGCCTCAGATTTAAACCCTACGTAGATATCTATGTAGGAAAGTTTCTACATGAAAAGCTTCTACATGAATCATGACATCCCTTGATCAAAAGGGAGACACCATACATATGGAGAAGAAAGAGAGCGTATAGGCTTCTCCTTCTCTTTCTCTCTTTCTTTTTCTTTTACTTTCTCTTTCTCACTTTATCTTTCTCTTTCTATTTTTATTTCTATCTCTATTTCCCCTTGGGCGTTGGGAGATTGGGCGTGTGAGTGGAGAGGGGATCACACACCCCTTTTTAAAAGGAGTGGGCGTGTGAGAGGAGTGTGTTTCACATCCTACTTGGATTGAATTTCTACAATTTTCCCTTTTTGATGATCTTTCTTTAAATTTAATTTGTCCATTATGTTAGGCTCGTCGAATAGATTCGGGGTATATGATTTTCTTGGTGGTCTGAAATTTAAATTGACCTATCATGAAAATTCTCCTAATGGGTCAAAACGAACTTGATCTCAATTAATAGTCCACACTTAATGATTAGGGCCCAATTTTGGGAGAAACGTGTAGCCAGGATAGGCAAACGGTTGGACAAAATTTGGTGGTTAATCGATGGTGGAAAAATCCTAAATATAAAATTTCATCTTTTGTACCAAAATGAAGGAACTGACTTCAACCTTCAACGGTGTAGGATCAGAGATCGAGGCCTAATTTTATATAACCTTGTAGTCATATGAGACCAAAGTATGATGTAAATTTGATTTACGATGGACGAAAGGAAGTATCTAAATCGAAAGATCCAGGAGTTAATAGGCCTTTAGAGGATAACTTCACGCCAAAGGAAAAGCCTACCAAAGTGGGGTCTTTATATTTCACACTTGTTCTACATTATTGACAATCCAAGTCATTCATATAAAGAAAAATATCCTACTACAACTACCCATGAGGTTTCTTCACTCGATGGATACTAAAATCAAGGATTACAGGGCTGATTTGTCAATTGGGCTACTTTTACAATGATTTAAGGGCTAAAATTTGACATGTATGGTAAAAATTTTCAAATCAAACGGATCATGGGAATCATGTGATCTAGAATTCAGGGGTCTAGGTTAATAGTATTTTCGTAATTATTGTTGATGTGAGAGTTTTGGAAAATCTAATAATTCTGCATGGTTATAGGCATGTTTCTAAGTAATTCTTACAAAAGAACTTATATCTATCAATATGAATAAAGAATTATTTACCAAATTAATTAAGGGAATATACATATATCAACCAACATAATGGATAGTTAGATAACATGTTAAAAATAGAAAAACTTGATGGTTAGTACTCTGATCATGTATGTAAATGGGTGTACAGTTAGTTTTGTAACCGGATGATCACAAGTAGGTTTTTGGAGTGATCAAGAGGCATAACCTGTATACTATTAGATTCAAGTGAGTTGTTCACATGTGTAAGTTTCTCAGATTGTAGTTTTCATGATCGGTTAAGCATATTCATAGGTGATGAACAGGATGAACAGATCAGAATCTCAATTCGATGTGTACGAGAGGATGCAGAGATCAATACCTAGTTTACTATAGTCAGGTGGTCCAAACTCAGAGTGGACGGTTAGATATCTTTACCTAGCAGTGAATAGTTGACTGAACGGTCAGTTATGATGGATAAGTGAGAATACTTGGTTATATGACGATCTTATCTCAAAATCAACAGTCAGATGGCTTGGTCTATGAATGGAGATTATTCCCAATGGTCAGATTCATCTTGGAGAATAGATGAAATGTTAGGATAGTTAGATTGGTATCATACACATATACATCATAAGTTAAATTTCTAGTAATACTCGAGAACTTTCAATACTCGGGTATTAAAAAGTTTATGGTGCTATAATCTACCCACTTTAAACAAAATTTCGTCCCCAAAATTTAATTACTCGTACCATTTACACTAATTCATTTGGTTTAATTTTTCACTATATTCCTCATGAGGTGGATATATATGTCTAGGTGTGCGTATAATTTGCTATATGAAATCGGGATGCTACACACCCAACATGAAAAGTGCTTAGAATAATTAGGAGAACATCAAGGTTCGGCCAAATAGGAAACTACTTTTGGCCGAAAGCCTTGCGGACTAGTGGAAATCACAACCGTCTATAAATAGTAAGTTTACTATTTATAGTAAGTTTCATTTTCTAGGAGTTTTAGTTGTAGTTTGATTCTAAAACTTCTCCCATGGCTTAGTATCCCTATTTAAAGGGTTGTGAACTCATTTATTTCATTCATCGATAAAATTATGAATTTTATAGAATTTATTTTTTATTTTCCTTACTTTTTCCTCATGGATTCGAGAAGTCCCAGTGAGGACTCCAGAGAAGCTCTATGGATTCGGAGTAGTTATCTTTGAGGAAGACGGTGATCGACCTTATCACGTTCATCCCTGCGTCAGAAAAACTTTTGCGGAAAAAAAACTATTACATAAAGCGACAAGCAATCCACTATAAAAATGAATTACAAGACATATGATCAACTTATAGATGAGAAAACCCAAGAACATCCGTCCTCAAAACCCTAGCTTCTCTCTAAAACAAGTCCTTGATACCCTAATCCCATATATATTACACTTGTTTATATAGTGTTACACTAGAATAGGAACAAATCACACAATTACGCAAAACTGTGTGCACCGTCAATCTAAGCATCGATTGAGCCTCCATGTTTGATCCATCAAAAATGCTCAAAAGTGTCCAAAGAATAAACTTAATTTTTCCTAATTATCCCGATTGATCGAACCCAAATGGTCGATTGATCGAAACTACCAAACATTGTCCATCAAGCAATCTTATGTATTTGGGGTATTGTCAATCAATCGAACTAGGCTATTGATTGATCAAAATTCCCTGTTTCAGCATAGATTGGAGACACTGATTTCAACAATCTCCACTATGGCTTCAATCTTCATCCTCCATTACTTCAAGCTGCTATTACCATCTCTAATCATCTCCATCATAGATTTTTCGTCACTTCTCGTGCACACTCCGTCTCCATCACTTCAATGCCAAGCTTAGAGAAGTCGAACAGAATCTGAACTTCTCTAAAGGAACCACCTACGTAAGCATATCCATTGGATTCACGTTCATGTGGATCTTCTCAAGAATAACACTGCCTTCCTCATGCACCCGTCAGATAAAATTATGAAGAACATTAATATGCTTAGTATGAGAATCATATACCAAATTCTTTAACAATTTGATCGCGCTTTAGCTGTCTCAATTAACTTGCATAGGTTCCTGGTGAAGCCCAACCTCATTTATCATTCCTCTTAACCAAATACCTTCTATAAATGCCTCTGTTACTACCATATACTCAACTTCAGTTATGGAAAGAGCCACCACATACTAAAGCTTCGACATCTAACTAATCTCTTCACCCGTTAATATAAACGAGTAACCAAAAGTTGATCTTTTATTGTCCATGTTTCCTTATGTTATGAATCGACATAACATACTAGTCTCTCCTCTGATTTTTCGAATGACAAAACGTGGTCCTTTATACCTCGTAGATACCAAAGTAGCCATTTAACTATATCATTATGTTGTTTGTCAGGGTTTGACATCTATCTGCTGACAGCACCCACTGCATATGAAATATCTAGTCTCGTATAAAGTATTGCGTACATCAAATTGTCAATTGTGCTCGAGTAGGGCACATGAGACAAATTATTTTTCTTCATCCATAGTATGACATTTCTCTGAAGAAAACCAAAAGTGAGTAGCATGGATGTACTAACCGGTTTAGCCTTGTCCATCTCAAACTTAACCAATACCTTCTCAAGGTATTCTGGATGATATAACTGTAGCCTGCTCCTCTCCTTATATTTGTGTATATTAATGCAGAGAGTCATCTTTGCAACCCTAGATATATCATTTCGAATGTCCTTGATAATTGAGTCTTCAATATATTGATCTCAAGCATGCAATGGTTGGCGATAGGCATATCATCAACATATAAGACCAAGATAATGAATTCTCTATCACTTAGTGCCTGTGAAATGATCATATTCACTTCTAATAAACCATTGAGTGACTGTGAAATAATGAAATCTTTTATACCATTACATGGGTGACTATTTCAGGTTATACAACGACCTCCTTAACCAACAAACCATATTATCTAACTCATTTATCTCGAACCCCTATGGTTACTTCATATAAATATGTTCTTCCAACTCCTGATGTAGGAAAGTAGTCTTCACATCCATTTGTTCCAATTTTACTTTGTATTGGGCAACAAGCACCAACACAAATCTGATAAACACCTGCTTAAACATAGGTGCAAAAATCTTACTAAAGTCAAAACTCTTCTTTTACGCATAACCGTTTACTACAGTCTAGCCATGTATCTATTATGTTTCTTCCTATAAACCCACTTATATAGATTGGTTTGTGCCCAGCAAGAAGCTCCACCAATTTGCACATCTCATTCTTATATAAAGAATTCATCTCATCCTGCATTACCACCATTTACTTCTCAGCATCTATGTCTCAATACTTCTCAGCATCCGTAATGAGAGCGAATGCAACATTTGAATTATCTTCGTATCTAGCTGGTAATTTGCAATCTCTTGTTGGATTTCACCTCACAAGTGGCGGCTTCACATGCTCATGTACCTCTTCTTATGGCTCGGCTTCTACCTGTGCCTCACCCTTATCGATTTCAACATCAATTACTGCTGACCTTTTCGTTTCCTTGTGTTCATCCTTGTAGAACAAGGAATCATCATCAAACCTAACGTCATGGCTAATTGTAATCTTCATGTGACCCAGTCATATACCTTGCATCCCTTCATGCCATCGCCATAGCCAACAAAGGTACACTTCTTCACCCTTTGGTCTAGCTTATCTCTCTCAACTGATAATATATGAGAGTAAACATCATCACCAAATACTCACAATCCTAAATATTCTACATCATGACCACTCTACATTTCTTTTAGAATTTTACAATCTATAGCCATAGACGGGAGCCGATTAACTAAGTAACAAGCCGTATTGACGGCCCTAGTCCATTTTTCCTTACCCAATGCAACATTACTCAACATAATTTGGGTTCTCCCTAGAAGAGTCCGGTTCATATGCTCTGCCACACCATTTTACTCTAGTATATGCCTTACTATATTGTACCTCATGATCCCCTCATCTTGCAAAATTAATTAAACTCCATAGAAGTGAACTCACCACCATTCTTTATCCTTAATACTTTCACCCTCATCTCTGTATACCTTTCCATCATCGCCTTCCACATCTTGAAGGTGACGAAAATATTTGATTTATATTTCATGAAATAAACACAAACCTTTCTAGAGTAGTCATGTATGAATGTGATAAAAAAATGATAACCCCCTCTAGAAACAATGGGCAACAACCCCCATACATCCGAATGCATATAATCAAGCACACCTTTGCTTACATGTTTTCTAGACTTAAAAGACAACCATAATTTTTTAGCATATATGAAATGCTCACATACATTAAAATCAATACTTTTAAATGTATGTCTTAAATAATGATAAGAAAGTACTTTCATGGCGCGCTCACTCATATGACTTATGTGCGCCTGTCACAAATGTGCCGATGTGGATCGCTACAAACAGCTCCGCCTAATACGGTATTCCCGATCAGCTTGTAAAGGTTATTACTCATTTGTACTTTAATGATAATGAATCAGTGAATGCCCCCTTTGAAACCTTCAGGACACAATTAAACCCAGTGAACTTGCACTCAGGTGCCTCAAGAGCCCCCAGAGATAATAAATTCTTTTCTAAATCAGGAACGTGTCTCACATCTGTCAGGATATGTTCCATTTTATCAAATATCTTTATGTACATCAATCCATTACCAACAACCTTACATACAAAGTCATTGCCCACAAACATCAAGCCACCATCATACTCACATGTAGTGAACCATCTCTGATAAGGGCACATGTAATATGATACCCTTAAATCCAAAATTTGCTTGTTCTTGAATACTCGGATTTGGATGCGGTCAGTACGTCACAACTAATTGCTTCCTCACTGGATTATGTTGTGTTAGCCTCCCTTGGTAAATCATCTAATTTATCTCCCTTCCAAATTTTAGGGTTCTAACAATCCTTCTTCAAATGCCCCAATTTTCCACAATTCCAGTACTTCATCTTTCCTTGACTATTTGACTTGGACCTAGATCGAGGTTTCTCTTTCTCTTACTAAGACTATCTACCTTGGAGAAACAATGCATCCGTAGAAGATCCTTCAACACTACTTTTCTTTCTTAACTACTTTAAAGGGTTGAGATAACGGTCTTGACGTCTAAGGTTTCCATACCAGTGTATAGAGTATTCACCAGATACTCATAAGATTTTGGGAGAGACATCAACAAGATTAGGGCTTTATCTTCCCCATCCATCTTTACATAAACACTCGTCAACTTACAAAGTAATTGATTGAATGTACTAATGTGTTCGTTAAGATTCGAACCTTCTACCATCTTCAGATTATAGAATTGTTCCTTCAAATACAAATGATTACAAAGAGATTTTTTTATGTACAAACTTCCTAACTCCGTCCAAAGCCCCACAGTGATTGTCTGATCAAGGACATTATAGACAACATCATCGAACATGCATAATTGAATTGAGGTAATCGCCCTCTGATCTAGTTCTTCCCACTCTTCATCATTCATAGTCGTAAAACGCTTCGTTATACCAAGGAGTACCTATTATAATCTTAGTTGAACTAAAAAGCCTCTCATCTTCACCTTTTATAGTTCAAAGTTATTTTTTAGGTGAACTTTTCTATCTCATACTTCACATTTTATCCCTTCATTGTCATGTCTCAAATTCAAACTCAAATCCCAACATATATCTCCAATACCACTTGTTGGGAGCCATGGAAGCAAACCCCAAGTAGAATCACGTAAACAAAAGATAAATGGAAGCAAAGCAACCATAGAGAACACATGAATTTTACATGGAAAAAATCTTGCAGGAAAAAACCACGGCACAAAGTGATAAGAAATTCACTATGAAAACGAAATTACAAGAGACGAGATTAACTTATATATGCAAAAACCCTTCTCAAAACCCTATCTTCTCTATGCAACAAGTCTCTGGTACCATAATACTGTATTACACCCATTTATATAATGTTACACCCAGAATAGGAAACAAATTGTGCAATTATGCAAACCGCGTGTATTGTCAATCTAAGCATCGATCGATCGAGATCGATCAAGCAACCCTCAATCAATTGAGCAAACATGCTCAAAAGTGTCCAGAGAGTAAACTTGATTTTTTCAAATTATCTTGATTGATCGAAACTATCAAAAATTGTCCAGTGAACAATCTTATATAATCGAAGTATTGTTGATCGATCGAACTAGGCTATCGATTGATCGAAATTTCATATTACAGCATAGATTGGAGATACCAATTTCAACACCTACATCAACCTTTGGATAGGGCAGAGGGGCACACGTGTCCAAACAAGTGGACCTAACATGTGTGTGGAGATGTGATTGAGCCCAAGGGTTGACGACCCCAAGTATAGGGTTGCGATGTAGTAATAACTCAGTAAGACCAAGGTCAATTCACAAGGAATTTGGTGAGAATATACTAAGATTTCAATCTAAGAAAAACGGTTGGTCTAGGTTTTTAATCTAGTAGAATAGAAGAGTTGTATAAACAATTATAAAAAAGACTAAGGATATAGGAATCCTCAATCGATAAACTTTAAATTCAATTTGTCTTCTTGAGTTAATAACTCATCTAGAGCTAGATTCTAATTTATTCTAATAAGAAGATAACATAGCAATATCAATAAAAAAAAAAAAAAAACATTCAACATATATTAGAATCATGATAGGCTTGATCTCTCATAAAGATCTAGGTAATCACATTGCAGATAATTGAAAGTATCTAATATATCCGAAGGCGACAATAGATTAAACAACTTTACAAATTGATTCATTCCCCAATTCAAGAATTCAATCACATCCAATCATAATTCAACATAAAAACATTAACTTTCATTGAAGAAATGAATTAAACATCAAATTTTTGTTAAAATGTTCATACCTTAACCTTAGCTAAGAGATTAGCTAGGCATGAAGGACATCTTAAACAAAACATAAGAAAAATTAGAAAACACAAACTAAAACTGAAGGAATATTGGGAAGGGATGATAATTTTGAAAAGCTCCACAACTCATAGGTCTTTCTCCTCTACCCTAATTCGTACCTATGAAGGCTTAGAACATCCCTTTAAATAATTTTGCACCAACTTGGAACTGACTTCAATTTTTATACTTTTGTTATGGTTCGGTTGCACCGACTATAGCCTTCAGACACACCGAACATCACTTGGTTCTAGGACAGAATCTCTTAGGAATGCCAGAAACACAAAAGTTAAGTAAATTTGAAATGTGAATTTAGACGGCATTTCTGCTCATATTGATGATATCTCCAGGGGAGATGAGTTGTGCAGGCTTCCTATACATTCCGTCCCTTATTGGCATAATAAAGGAGTGCTTGGATCCCTTTGACACATCTGTAATAGCCTAAGGATTTGGAAAATTTCAACATAGAAGCTGCCTTAAAGGGTATCCGTGCAACTCATGGGAGTTGTGCGGGCCGAGGAGTTGCGCAGGCCTACGCAACTCGCTAAGAGTAGCACGACTCACGCCTTTAACACTCCACACTCCCTCTCCTTCTCTCTATCTCTGATACCTGTCAGAGGTATTAGTCTTCTGAACATCCGATCCTTCAAATGAGGGGCTAGGGGGTATTTATAGGCTTTCACATGTGTGAGCCCTTGATTCTTGTGCCATGGACCCCACTTCGCATTCCCAATCCATCCCTCTCTAAAGAGAGTTGTGCGGCCCAACATAACCAATGTCGAGTTGTGCAGACCCGGGCAACTCAGCTCTCGCGCGACATGGTTCCCACGCAAGTCACCTACCTTCCGTCTCTATACTTCACTTCTTTCACCAATTCTTCTCCTTGAAGCTTCTCTCCCTAACCAAATTTATATCCTAATAGATGCCCCCTTGATCCGAAATTTGACTTCTCTAAGTCAACTTGAAGGATTAACTTCTTCTTGTAGAACCTAAGTTGCGCAGGTCCGCGCAACTCCCACCCGCATAACTCTCAGCAAGGCCCACTGCTCTATAAATACCAGTACTCCCAACCATTCATCACTTCAAAATTTCTTCTTTTTCCTAGCGAACCCTTCTTCCACGTAAATTTGTGCGCGCAACTTGCCCATGCAAGTCCTCAGCACTTAGTGCTAAAAACTCCTGTTCTAAAACTTTGCTGAATTTCCTCTAGGCTCCTAAGTCAAAACCTTATACTTGTCTTAACATCCCTTCCCTTAATCATGAGACATTCAGGAGCTTCATTTTTAAGAGGAAGAGGTCCTTCATTTTCCTCAGCATCCAAACAATCTTCTCATCATACTTGGGATTGCATAGAAATCAATGAAGAAATATTAGAGCTCCATTGCCCTTCTACGGGCGAAATCATTACTATGCCTATAAATTTACGACATCATTGGTCAATCCTCCATAGCGAACCATCCGCCCATCAAAGTAGCCTTACTTCTATGCGCAATTGGATTATGAGGGAACCAAGGATTTTAGAAGGTTGTTTAGGAGGGAAAGAATCACGTCACAAGGCCGGAATGATATATAAAATGCAAATTCTACATTCTTGTCATAATCCTCATCAGCCCTTCCCAACTCATTTCTTTGAAGCTGCCCAATAATATTTCTTCAATGATTATGTTCCCTGGAGAATATGTGATTTTCTGGTTGAGGGTCTTCTATCTCCTTAAAATTTCTACAGTGCTTGGGCCTGGACCGTTGCTCGAAAACACACTACTATTCTGGAACATATTAACCTTCTTAATGATATCATAGCCACATCAGAACATTTCCATGGTGATGCATCCATTTTTAGGGGTTTTCTCAATCATTGGTCCCCAATCACTAACTCATTTCATCTTCCTTTGGGTGAGATGAGCATTACTCTATGAGATCTTCTCTGTATAGCAGACCTCCCCATTATGGGTAACATCTTTGACGCTTACATCCCTTCGAACGAAGAACTTTTTCTTGCTTCTACGGAAAATAGTAAATCTGATATTACAAAAACCACACTTGAACTCTTCAGAGAACTGGCTAACTTTTCTCAGCCTGAACATATCACTTCCCTTAAATGGCTAACTCATTTTTTCTTGAAAACTACAATATACTTTTTTTCTTTTATTCTTTCCTTTTCAGGTCTTTCAGGCCTTCATCTCTCTTCTGAATAACCATACTATTTTTACCTTGGCAGCTTTGCAGGCTACAATCATCAGGACCTCAAGACCATTCGTGAAAACATCACATGCACCACTGAATATAGCCATTCTTGTAATTAGCCACTAACCTACTGGCTAAGCTTAGTGATATTTCCTGACTCAGAACAAGTGGACACCATTAGACCATCCTTATTTGTAGTCACAGGTGCAATGGCTGAGGGTCAGAGACATTCATTAACTCCTCCAATTCTATGCTCCCTATGTCACGCTTTTGGGGATATAGTTTCTGTCTCCATAGATTCATCAATCAAATCTTTCTCAGTTTGTGCTCCCTGACATTTCTTCATAGGTTGGCTAGGAGTGTATTTCCCTTAGACCTTTGATGATCCAGGATGAGTATATTTAGATCCTTAATGGCTCTCGCTTCAACACTATCAGCTAAGGAAGAAGGTTAAAAAATCGAACGGTTGGGTCACTCGAAAGATAGAGGATGGTGACCCTATTGATTTTCATCAATTTCCATTCACCATTCACCCGGAAGGCATAGAAGTTATTGATGATAATTCTATTTCTTATGGTGAACATTCATTCCTTATTTCTATCAGATCTAGTACTCTGCCATTGAGAGAGGGCAGCACATTCTGGCGCGAACCATATTATCTGAGTAGATTTGCTCGTCAATTCAGATTCGATCAGACTATACCAGAGACTTGTGATGTTGTTACGAGATCCATGAGGAGTTGTGGTGTAGGGCCATATAATTGGGCTTTGATATGGAAATAGCCCTTAAATGTCAATATCGGCTCTCACTTCATAGTTTCAGTTCAAGATTACCTAGTTCATACTTCCTATCCCTGGATGCACTGGTGGGCTCATTGGTACTACTTGGTACGTAGATATTATCCAGCTGATTATGCCATATATATTCCTCCCCCATAGCTAAGGAGTCATCAGGAAGACCAAGGCATAGGTTATTTTGAAGAGACCAACCATGCACCCTGTCCCGGTCAGTTCTGTGCAAGAATTTCTTTGAAACATATTATTCATGAAGCAAAGCCAGTGGATACCCTCGAAGGATGCATAGCTTTTGGTACACCTTTGGAGAATACTTATGAATCTTCAGATTTTTAAGAAGAGGATGATGATTCTTCACAATTCTATCCTCCTCCTCCCTTGCGAATTTTAAGAGACAATACTTCTGTAACATCAAGAAGGCGAGAGACAGAAAGACATCATCATTACCTTTAAAAAGGCAAACGCATCATCATTAAAAATTCATCCTCTTCAGAGTAGAAAGTGGCAGATGTTTTGATCGAACTTGACATTTTTGTATTTGAACAAGAAACATAACATTTTGCCTTTCTTACATCTATTTTGATAATGCGTTTCTATATAGACATATGAACATATGCATCTTCAGAATTATATACTAATTCAAGGTCCATAGCATTTCTAAATTTGAACAATTCTCATAAACGTATTTGATAAACACATGTTAATCAAAATAATAAGTTATTATGATGGTTAGCGTAGCACTGCCCATATGATATTTTATAATGGGTGGAACTAAGTTTTGGTTCTAGTTAGTTGCACACACAGTTTAAGCTCATAAGTAGTTGAAGCAATCACAATTTAGACTCATAAGTAATTGGAGTTGGTCTTACACGAATGGCCACTATAACTCTCTAGAGTTCACGAGGCTTATCTTCACCGGGGAGTTCACAAATTACGATCTATCAGAGGAGCCCAGTGAAGCTACCGAGGCCGTGAACTCAATAGGATTTATGCACATGGTTGGCCACAGTAATTCTCTAGAATTCACGGGGTGCACAAGGCTACTGTCGGGTACCAAATCCAAGGCTGCCAGTCCATCAATGAGGGGTCATCTTGCTTCAAAGACCTGTCCTCACCCGTTACTACTAAAATCAAATCAGGGATCTGGGGAGTCATCTTACTTCAAAGACTCACTTTTCTTTCGTCTGCAAGGTCAAACCCATTCAAGAGGGAGCGCTCTCTGGCCGCCCACGTGACACTGCCTGAAGCTATACAGATGAGATAGGTCACTGCCTGCATGGGTGTGCGTGATGCTCTTTTCGGGCTTTTTAAGGCCACATACGACACTACTACCTGTATAGTTCTACCATATCGCTATCACCAAATAATGATAAGCCTTATGCTCATTTGGCTTCATATGTGATAAGTCACCATTGTTGTTGTGATTATCGTATATAATTGTTGTCACAATTCTCATACTGCCACCTGTAAATGATGAATTGGCCCTTCTGGAATAATAAATTGAAATTAACATACCTCACTCGCTAATGATATGAAATCAAATTTTATAGTTAAGACAGTATATCAGCTTTGCAGTGCTATTAATTTTGATAAATTTAAATGGCCTTGTGCTAGCGAGATAATGATAGTAATAATAGCTTTGGCAATTCAACAATAGTCATTAGCGCATTGGCAACTTGCATTTAGCGATATTCGTTTGGCATTTGGGTGATAACCATTGGTGATATGGCAACAATCATTGGTGTTTTTCATTAGCTTACTTGAACTTGATATGCTTTGAAGGCCTACACTTCATTAGCACTCAAAGAGAAATACAATGTAAAAAAGAAAATGATATAGAGTTCTACCTCTATACTCTCTTGCTTGCCCCCTTTTGATTGAGAAGAATCATGCTGTGAATCTACTGAATCAAAACTCCACATACATTCAGGGATGATATATTTTTATGAAACAGGCATTCACTGGTATACTTATGCCTTGTCCAACTTGATCTACCACCCGATAGGACCCGTTAGAGTACACTTCTGATATTACGTATGGACCATCCCATTTAGGGTCAAACTTGCCCCGTCTTACAAGTGACGACTATCGGTCTTTTCAACATAAATACCATATCGCCTCTTTTGAAGGAGCGATGCTTGAATTTTCTGTCAAAAGCTATAGAGATTCTTCCTTGATATAACTATAATCGTTGCTAGGTTGCTAATTTTCATCTAGCAGATCTAACTCTGTCAGCCTAATTTTAGCGTTTTCATCATCAGTAATCGACTGATATACTGCTATTTTGAGCGATGCAACTTAAAGTTCAATGGGGACAATAGCTTCAACCATGTAAACCAAAGGATATGGCAGTGCTTTCGTAGTAGTACGATGAGTAGTTCGATAAGCCCATAGAGCTTCTTACAACTTCTCATCCCGATTGCGTTTATTTCCTACAACTGTTTTCTTCAGTATTTTCACAATCATCTTGTTGAATGCTTCAGCCAACCAATTAGCCGGTAGGTAGTAAGGTGTTGAGAATGAATGCTGGATATCAAATTTTTGGCATAATTTATCTATTCCCTTGTTCTTAAATAGGGTCCCATTATCAATGATGATCTTTTTCAGAATACTGTAACGGTATATTATTGCATGTCGTATGAAAATTACAACGTCCTTCTCTCTGACATTTCTCAATTCGATGGCTTTAATCCACTTTAAGAAGTAATCTGTGGCTGCCAAAATGTACTATTTTCCTCTAGATGATGATTGGTTTATAGGACCGATAACATCGAGTCCCCAGGCTGCGAAGGGCCAAGAGGCTACTGACTAATGCAAATCTACAGGAGGTACATGTATGACATCACCATGTATTTGACATTCATGAGATCGCTCTGCATAATCAATTGTGTCATTGAACATTATAGGCCAGTAATACCCCAATTCAATACACCCAATTAAATAAATTTCTACCAGCCTGATAAGCCCCGCATTCCCTTGAACGTGATTTGTGCAATATTTGATTCACTTCTTTTGTATCCAAGCATCTCAATAGCACCTCATTATAGGACTTTCTGTAAAGCTCTTCATTGCACATAATAAATTTTTCACCCTTTGTTTTATTTGCAACTTTTGCGCTGGATCCTCTGGTAAAATATCATATTTGAGATAATCTATAAAAGGCTAGCGCCAATCATCAATTGTAATCTCCAAACATGACATAGGAAATACTTCAGCAACTTTGACATCTTCCGCAGGTGGCAAAAACCTTCTTTCTTCGATTATTACTTGGAGAAGGCTTCGATTAGGACAAGCCAAGGCTGCAGCCAAATTAGCCAAGGCTTCTGCCCTTGCGTTCTCTAATCTCGGTATATGCTTGATTTCAACATCCTGAAATTGCTCCAACAACTGTTGCACGCGACGATAATATGGGCGGAGCTCTTGCTTCCTTATTTCGAATTCTTTCATAAGTTGGTTTATTACTAGGTTAGAATCGCCAAAAATCTATAATGCTTTTATTTTCATTTCCTGAGCTATTTCCATCCCTATAATGATTGCTTGATATTCAACTTCGTTATTAGTGCATGCTACACCTAACGTAAAGGAATATGGCAGTAAGTCACCTTGTGGACTAATAAATATTACCCCAGCACCCGTTCATGATGTTCTAGAAGCGTCGTTGAAGTACATTTGCCACAAACTAGGCAATTCTGTCATCATTACCTGCTCGTCTGGAAATTCATCACTGATTATTTCGTTATCCGGTACAGGGTGGGCTGCTAGGAAATCTGCTACCGCTTGTCCCTTTACTGCTTTTGCTGGTTCATATGTGATCATATATTCTGACAGTAAAAGCATCCACTTGGCCAGTCTCCCTGATAGCATTGGCCTTGTCATTAAGAATTTTAGAGGATCCGATCACGAAATCAAAATTATATCATGGGAGAGATAGTAATGCCTTAATTTTTGAACTACGAAGATCAAAGCTAAACACACTTTCTTGATGGGGGAATAGCTATATTCAGCTCCTTTCAAAGTTCTGCTCAGATAATATAATGCAATCTCCTTCCCTTGCTCATTTGTTTGCGCTAACAAGGCCCCCAATGAATTTTCTGCTGTAGAAATATAAAGAATGAGAGGCCTACCTTTCACAGGCGCTGCTAGTACTAGGGGTTGTTTCAACAATTCTTTGATTGAATCAAATGCATTTTGGCATGACTGGTCCCACACAAATTTCGCTCCTTTCTTCATTAGATGGGAAAACAACTGACATCTTCCTATGAAATTAGAGATAATGCGACAAATATATGCCAACTTTTCCTACAAACTTTTTAATTCCTTCAATGTTTTTGGAGGTGGCATTTCTTGAATAGCTCTGATGTTTCCCGGATCAACTTCAATTCCCAATGCCTGACAACAAAACTGAGGAACTTTCCCAATGAAACACCGAATGTACATTTAGACGAATTCATCCTCAATTGCTTCTTTCTGAGCCGACGAAATACTTAGACCAGATGTTCACAATTGCTTGTACATCATGTCTTGGAATATATTCTGCATCACCCTTTGATATGTTGCGCCAGCATGCTTGAGACTAAATGGCATGACTTTGTAACAATAAATTTCCAGTGACGTTTTGAATGTCGTGGCTTCCTCGTCCTCCGAGGCCATCCTTATCTGATTATACCCAATGTAACCATCCATAAAGGACATAAAGGTGTACTTAGTCGTATTGTCAATTAACAGCTTAATGATCGGTAGTGGGAAATCATCCTTTAGACACACTTCATTTAAGTCTCTGAAGTTGATGCATACTCTGATCTGTCCGCTCTTCTTTTTCACTAGGACAATGTTTGATATCTACTTAGGATACTTGACTTCTCTGATAAACCCAACTTTAATTAGCTTATTCACTTCTTCTTCAATCAAAGGGATCAACTCTGGATGGAATCATCGTTGCGCTTGTTTAACCGGCCTCTTGTCTTTAGAAATATTTAACCAATACATTGCCAGTGATGGTTCCAGACCTGGCATTTCAGCGTATGTCCAGGCAAACACACCTTTATTTTCTTTCAAAAGTTTAATATACCGGTTAGCTTCTTGTTCAGAGAGACTGGCGCTTATGAATGTACTCCGGGGTTCTTCTTCTGTCCCTAGATTTATTTCTCGTAAGCTGTCAATCGTCGGTTGCCCTTCATCTTCCATCTGCTTCAGAGCCACCTTAAGATGTTTGATCATTTCTGCTTCTTTTTCTTCCGTTGATTCTATAGTGATCAAATATACCGAAGATTCTCCTCCCAACCCGCGGAACTTTTCTCATTTTTTTTCTCATTGACCCCGATTAGGATTAAGATGCCTTTTCCACTGTTTAAGCCAGTCGACTCTTCACAATCAAAACCCATGTTCTAGTAGAGCTATATCTTTCCAAATCTTCAAGTGTCAAATTCGCAAAGTTCATCTTATTATCTATCTTTTCTTCTACCTCTGCCTCTGACACTGCACAGAATTCAATAGGGTCAAGGTTTTTCATGCTGGCTTCAATGTGGAACCTCTTAGGCATAAGTGGGAATGGTTTCTTTCTTTCAGCTTGCAGTAGCGGCATCGTGTAATTTGATTGTAAAATTTCTAACTGTTTGGGTGATAATAATGTCAGCAGAGGCTGCCCCAGTCATCTCAGATGTCTTGGCACGAAATAAAATTTCTGCTTTGCATTCTCTTTCTTCGCAACCCCATTCTGCACTATGCTTGTTTCACCTTTCACTACCTCATTATCATTACTTCCCCTTTTATTCCATGTGGTGAACTCATCATAATAACTCACATCGGCGAATAAAGACTCTGCTTCTGTATACGGTTTTACATAAGCCATCACCTTACAATGAATCTCATCTTTACAGTACTTGAAGCATTGATGGAGAGTCGATGGTACATTATCGTATTGGTGCATCTAAGGTCTTTCCAAAAGGAGATTATATGTCGTGACTACGTTGATGATGTGGCAAACAACGTCTGTTGTCAGCTCCCCTATTTCCATTGTCAATGTGATCTTGCCGAGTGCCCTCTATTCATCTTGGTTAAACCCTTGTATCATTATTCCACTAGGGCACAAATGAGAACGACGATATCCCAATTCATTTAACATCATTAATGGCAACAAATTCACTGCAAACCCATTATCGAGCATTATTCATTTTATCTGTTTACCGCCAACATGGCCCACAACCATCAGCGGTTTATTATAGTCTTCACCACAAATTAGGTCATCATCGGAGAAAGAAATGACTGACATGCAATTGTTTTATTCTACGTGTTCCATCTCTGTAAGCAATGTTTTTCAGATATTATTATCGGATAGAGCTTGAATCAGAATGTTTCGAGAATTTTCTGACAGTCATAATGCATCATACACACTTAGTCGAGCTGGTATGCCTTTCAGATGACTCATCACACCCTCCACCTTAATTTTTCCCTTTCTCTCTGATACTGTATTGAGGGTCAAATATTGTATATTAGACCCTAGTTATTACCTAATTTTACGTACATGATAATGTTTAACGCTCTATTTTAATCGTGTTTGTGCTACAAGGTGAATTTAAGAGCTTAGACTGAAAAGGGGTGCTAAAAGCATGAATTAAATGCTCTAAAATCACCAAGGTAAGGGATGGACCCCAAGGGACCGAGATCGAATGATTTACACGACAGAGATCCAAGAAAATCAAGAAATTGACATTAAAGGAACCTGAAAATCGTCTAAAATGCAAGATCACAGGGTTCCCACCATCCGTTCGACTCAAACTTTATATCTGGCCTGAGGACCATAAATTAACAGTACACAACAAATTTTAGCCATTGGATCCTTATGAAACTAGCCCAACAAATAGAACAGCCCACAATACTCTGATTTGGGGCCCACCTAATATCTGGATATACTTCAATTTTAGTCTTAACCACTTAAATGGGGTGAAAAAACAGATGGACGGAGCGGATTTCTCATACACACCATAGTGGACCATGCATGTGCATAGTGCGCACATAACCGATGTGCACCAGATCGAGAGTCCGAACAACTCTCAGCTGACCCGAGCTCTCTCACGTAGGCAAGCCAGCGGATGAACGCACATCCGCCGGCTCATCACAGTGGGTGCACCCATCATCCAAATGGATGATCTGGATAGTCCATTATGTCTAGAGGGGGAGCACAACCCTCGCCACGGTGGCCTTTTGATCCCTTACGCACGTATATACGTGGATAGCCAAAAAATGCAGGATGTACGGAGAGTTGATTTGATATAGTGGACCGCACCAAAACTTGACCAAAACCACTCCTTTTCGACTGAAATTTCACCGGAAATTCAATGGAAAAGGTGGATTTCATTGAAAACATCACTATGGGGCCCACTGAACATCTCAGCGCAAGAAACGTATGCAGGGCCTACATCCGGGAAAACCGAATGTTCTGGGAAGTTGTGGGCCACCATCCGTGAGCGGATCAGTGATCTGAACTATCCATAAGTTCAGGAAGGGGGCCATGATCCTAGCCATGAAGGCCAAACAGAGGTTAAGATGATCGGCTGTCCCAAAATCTCCATCAAATGCAACTCAATTTGCATTTTTACTACGCACTCTGTTGTGGTTTTTCAAAGCTGCGTAAAAGCTCTCCACTGACTTCTCCAGCCTTTCCACCGACCTTTGCTCTCTATAAAAGGGAGAGAGAAAGAGAGAAAGGATCCAAGGAAGAACGTGAAGAAGAAAGAGAAGAGGAGAGAGAGAGAGAGGGAGAGAGAGGGAGAGAGAGAAAGCGTGGGCCGGCCAAGATTTTTCCTTCTTCTGTCTTTATTTTCAGTTTTTTTTCTCTGATGTTATTGTTAAGAGATCTTAGCTTTACCATGTTATGACAAGCTAAACCTCTTAGCTAGGGCTAAGATGTGAAGCTTGTAGAGTGATGGGTAGATTTCTACAGCTTTAATTCATGTTTTATGGATTTTCTTTGATTATAGTTTGATATTAAGGAATGCTTTCAATTTTTAATGGTTTGTTGTGACTTAAATTACAATAGATCTACGATAGCTTTGAGCATGTTCTTAGCATTATAAGGATTGTGAATTTAAGAGTCCCTGTTATTCACCATCATCTCCTCGGCATGGCTGGATGATGGAATCCTTCATAACGTTCATAACTCCCTCAGATTGGATGTGGATTGGTTAAATTCTATTGTTTGCTTTGTCTCATGGGCATGGTTTTGTGATGGAATCAATTCTAATCCTCATAGCTCTCGTCTCTTGAAAACTAGATTAAAGGAAGTTCATAGTTGATCTTTAATCTTCCAACTGGATGAAGATGGGACTCTAAGTCCAGTTGTGTTCTTAAATCAAGTATAGATCTCCCTGATCTCTACAAGTGGATCCTTAACATCTTAGTTTCCCACCTTTGTATTTTACAATTTTTAGTTTAATATTTCACCATTATTCCCTTAATTTTTCCTGATTTAAATTACACCTTCGCCTAGTTATAGTTCAAGTTACTTCCAGATTATGTACAAGATGCAGTCCCTATGGATTCGACCTTAGTCTTACCGAGATTATTACTACATCACAACCCTATACTTGGGGTGTGAACAAGTTTTTGGCACCATTGTCAGGGATTGACAATTACATTCTTCTGAGATTAACTAGTTTTAGAATTAGGTTAAGATTAGGGTTTTTCTAATTTTTATTTTTAGGATTAGGTTTTCTGTTTGATTTTTAAAAACTAACCTAACTTTCTTGTTTTGTAGGACCCTGATATAGGCTTTTTGATTTGGTAATCTCTTCCTAATTTTTCTTCCTTCTATTTCTAGATAAA
The DNA here is from genome assembly GCF_029962835.1 of Magnolia sinica. NCBI lineage: Eukaryota > Viridiplantae > Streptophyta > Magnoliopsida > Magnoliales > Magnoliaceae > Magnolia > Magnolia sinica. The sequence continues at coordinate 46,859,394 of NC_080590.1, forward strand.
GATTTGTTTTATATTTTTAGAAAATTTCCTAATTTATTTTATATTATAGGACTTCTTTTATTTTTAGAAACTAACTTCCTAATTCTAGGTTAGAACTTTCCTGATTAACTTTTAGAAACTAGGTTAGTTATTTCCCCTTTTAGAAACTCTTTCTAATTTTAGAAACTAACTCATCTTTCCTTTATTTTATTTTTAGAAATTTTCTAATTCTAGGTTTTCTTTTAGAAACTTTCTTAATTTCTATTTTAGGAACTTTTTATTTCCGGTTTTTAGAAGTTTTTCCATTTTTAGAAACTAGTTTACTTTCTATTTTAGGAACTTTATAATTTTAGAATTTCTGTTTCTAGAAACTAACTTGTTTTGGTTTGTTTTGTAAGTTTTAAACTTAGGGACTCCAATTTGGTAACTTCTTTCCAACCCTCTCTTTTTTCTTTTCTTTTTTTAGGTTTAGGTTTAGAATCTGAATTGAAGGCTGTGAGTGTTTCATGCCCAAGTGGGTTCGTGACAACACTCAACATGTAACATCCCAAACTTTCATGGCCAGAGTTCATACTCATGCCCGAGAAAACCAGGTGTTAATGATGTATAAACTTGGATGCTTAAAAATCACACCTCTATTTTTTTCTTTTGGATCACATCCAGATATATTCAGGAAGGTAACATTCATAAAAATAAAATCAACGGTAATTGATTATATTGCATTAATGTAAAAAGAATAATTAAATGCCTTCTTAAGGAAAAATTTTATAATATCAGAATTCATGGCGGTAGTATAAAAATAAATAATAAAACTGTCTTCGTAGTCTTTCAAGATAATCTTTTATAAAGAATTAGTCCTCTAAGTCTTCAATCTGTACATCATCTGCATCATTTGTACGGTTGGGAGAGGGTCAATGCCCTACTCATAGTAAAAGTTATCATTTAAGATTAACAATAATTCAAGAAATTCATAAAAGGTAAAGTAATGGTACTGATACGTCTCGTACTCCACTAATACATGAGATATCAGCATGCACAAACAACTTACACGAGATGCATGCCTAACATAATGTGTGCGGCTCATCATACGTAGTGATCGTCAAAATGTGGAATATAATTTATAAAAAATCTGACTCGACCCACATCTCATAACTACAGATATTCTCCGGCATGGCCAATGCTAATGTGGAATTACGCGAACATCTCAAGGCAACACAACACGCGATTGGGGGATTTACGTAACATGATATGTTCATGGAGCCACTATTTGCAACATCCAATCCCGAAAAGTTGATGTAACACGTATGTCGATTTACATACATCGATTATGCACCATGCCAACCAACCCACAGAATTACGTGTCGACCAAGAGGGCCGCTACCCGTAACGCATTACGTCCATGATAAGATAATCGATTCACTAGTTGTGATACCTCACATCACTTGCACTTATAAAGAATGTGATCTGAAACATGGAATATAACTAAATCATGAAGAGTATAATCTGAATCATAGAGAATATAAACTGAATCATGAAGGTTCTGGAATAACAAGACACATGCCCATGCCTATAAAGATAGATTTTACGAGGCCAACATAATAAAGAGAAGAGTGACAATGGTCAACTCAACAAAAGTGGCAATGGCCAACATACTAATAAGAGAAGAGTGACAAAGGTCAACTCAAAATAAGGAGAGTGGCAATGGCCAACTCAATACAGAGATGAGTTGCAAGACCAACTCAAATAAGAGACGACTGGCAGATCCAACTCAAATAAAGAGACGGGCAGGGGCAAGTCTTGCATCCATGGCCTCACATAAATTCAGAGGAATCATTGGTACTTGACATCACATCATAATCTCAAAGGGGCCAATAGTTATAATGATATAAACTAATTTAATTGATAGAATAATTCCCAGAAAACATGTGAACATGAAACACAAGATAATTCATATCGTAAAAGGCACGAAAGAGGCCAGATGAAATAATAGGAATACAGGTAAAGGGCAGAATATATAAATTAACTTAAAGTACTGTAAGCTTAAAGGATAGAACCCTCACCTCTTATCATCAGATCGCCCTTATGTGTTGTTGGAGCTCTATGTACACAATGTGGGATTGAATTCTAACATGATTGAAACCCATTCGCATGGTTAGATCACCATATTAGATGGCTCAGAAGTTTGGAATTTGGCCTAACATCTAAGTTTAGGGTTGGGTACAAGGGTGATAATTTAGATAAGAGTTTGATATAAAGTCTTTTAATTAGTAGGTGAATTGCTTTAAATTGACAATTTAGACTTAGCCGAAAATAATCTGAAATTCTAGAAGGTTTAGCTGTTGAGTCGACTCGGTTCAATTTGTCGACTAGACAGCTTACACCTATGTAAAATTAGATTTGAAAGTAAATTGATCACTAGTTAGATCTTATAGGAAAGACCTGTGTGAAGGTCTTATACTCTTACCGTGATTGACTAGAATCGTCGGAACTCCCTTAACTCGCTTCTGGGCGCGTCAGCCATGCTGAGTCAGCCTGAAAGCAATCTCCCTCTTCTTCTCTTTCTTTCCTTTCCGTTCTCTTTCTTTCTTCCTTTCTTTCTTTCTTTCTCTTCCTTTCTCTTTCCTTCCTCTTTCTCTTCTTCTTTCCCTTCTTTCCCTTCTTTCCCTTCTTTCTTTCTTTCTTTCTTTCTTTCTTATCCCTTTCTTTCTTCTTCTCTTTTCCTTTCTTTCTCTTCCTTCTTCTTTCTTGCTGTTACGTCCAGGACGTCTCTCTCTCTTCTCACATTTCTCTCTCATGGTCTTTCTGCCCTCAGCCTTTATAGTTCTCGATTCCAGGTTAGGGTTGAGTCCTGATCAGATGCAAAAAGGTTTTCTTCCACACACTGATTACGCGCAAGGACTAGCGTGATTGGCCTGTGTAGGGCGTGATGGTGGGTTCATGGTTTTCGTCATCAGATCCGTTCCATCTTGCTGGAAGTCTGCTTTCTATAGATTGAAAGTCTGTTTTGGGGTCATCAGATCACTGAGACGTCTTTGAAATAGCGATCACCGTTCCCTGCTCAGTCACGAAGATTAAGCTTGGTTTTAATCGCAGATCTCACTGTAGCCATTCTCTGTTCCGATCGATCCTTTGGACGGTCCGAATTTGTTGTCTGGAAATCCCTGGCCCACCGTTTTCATGATCCAATCATGCTATAAGTAGCATCCGGCGGGTTTACGAACGCGGATCTCGGAACGTGGTTAGCGCAGGGAGATGCGGTGGAAAAGGGGACGTCTCCCTATTTCCTTCCTTCTTTCGGACAACATGGGGGTGGTCGGAGATCCATCATCTTCATTTTGCACGGCTGAGATGGTCTCTGTCCAATGGTGGATGTTACAGGATTGTCTGTTGTTCTCGGACGGTTCTGTTTCCTTTGAATTTCTTTCCAGCACACAGTCCAATTGTGATTGGAACTGTGACTAGGTGGAGGCTTTTCTTTAGGTAAGATGTCTGAAGGTTGGGTCGGTTTTGTTCCCTTTACAACATGGACGGTTCGGATTCCTCGATCAACTATGAATGGTGGGCCATCAATGATCCCAAACGGACGGGTTCCGTTAACACTGCGCAGGGCGAGAAATCCCACTTCGAGCGGGATTCATCGGATCAAACGCAGTTTGACCCGGTTTCCACTCCAGTGCACCGCCGGTGCACTTATCCAGTGTGCACCCAGGGTGGAATGTGGGACCCACAGTGATGTTTCTGGGGTATTTAAACCGTCCATTCATTTCTTCATCGATTTTAAGGGGTTGGATCCAAGATTGAAGCATATCTAAATGTCAGCTGGCCCTAAAATTGACGGTTAATGGATGCTCTATCCATTGGGTCATTTATACTATGATATAAGGTCTGAATTCGATGTGTACGGTTATTTTAGGACTCTTAGGCATGGTGTAAATTTTCACATTAATCTAATAGTCGGAACCATGTGATTTAGAATTACGGGTCTATTTTAATGGCAATTTTGTAATTACTATTGATCTGTGAGTTTTGGGAAATCCAATGGTTCTAGAAGGTTCTAGGCATGTTTCTAAGAACTTCTTACAAAAGAATGAATATCTAAATCATTATGGATAGGGAGTTATTTGTCGTGTCATCCATGGGGAAGTACCTATGTCAAATCACGTGATGGATGGTCTTGTTTTGAAATCAACGGTCAGATGGTTGGGTTTATTGAATGGATGTAATTTTCAATAGTTAGATTTGTGTCAGGGCAAAGATGTACAGCTAGGATAGTTGGATTGGTATCGTACACATATATTTATTATGTTAAATCTTAAGGTAACGCTCGAGGACTTTCGATGCTCGAGTATCGAAAAGTTTGTGGCATTACACGATGTCTCTTGACCGAAGGAGGATTAGTTGAGGGGTTGACTATCCATCACAGGACTAGACACCGCTCAAGATCCCCTGAGTTAATTGAGGTTATAGCTGTAAATCAACTTGAAGTACTACCTCCACCTAGGGTTAGGGAAGTCCGGGATGAGAATGAGGTGTATCAAGCACCCTTGCCTCATACTTTATGAGATTATTTACAACCGATGGGGGTGAGCATGCCCTCATGCATGGTTTTTCCAAAAAATATGGGACACATGGGTATTAAATCAGGGGTGATCCAATTCCTTAAATTTCATGGGCTTGAGTCAGAAAATCCATATTTACTCCTGAAAGAGTTTGATGAGATCATAGCCACTTTATATTTTCCAAACATATCTAAAGACACATTCAGGTTGAAACTCTTTCCCTTTTCCTTGAAAGAGAAAGCTAAGACATGGTTGCATTCACTACGTCTTAGATCTATTGGCACATGGAATGATATGCAAAGGGAGTTCATAAAGAAATTATTTTCAAATCATAAAACGAACACCCTTAGAAAATCAATCATGAACTTCGCCTAAAAGGAGGATGAAACATTCTTCCAATGTTGGGAAAAGTTTAAGGATCTTGTCAATTCATGCCCACAAAACAGTTTTGAAACGTGGCGCATTACACACTTTGTCTATGATGGACTGACATCTTTCATGCGCCAATTGGTTGAGACGATGTGCAATAGGAAATTCATGAATAAAAATGTCGATGATGTGTGGGACTACTTGGATAGACTTGCTGAAAATAGACAATGTAAGACCCGTATCATAGTCCGTACTATTTCATAGATTCCCGCGATCCTCCCGATCAAATTTCGGCAACCTTTAACCCTTAACCGGTATTTGCACGTGACCCTAAGTCATACGCCGTCAACCAGAATTGACTCAAACCGAGACTTGTACCCTTGCGACCGCACCGTCACCGCGGTTCCGATGCCACGTCTCGTTCGCCGATCCGATACTCTGGCCAGGAGATGTAGGCCAGCGTTTGGTGCGAGAAAAACGCTGCGCATGGGAATTTCGAGAGAATATCTACGGCTTGTCACATCAATCAATCAATCAATCTCATCATGTCAAGTGCATGTCAAGTACACATCACCTTTTTACTCATTCCCAAGCAACCCCAAAGTCAAAAAGTTCTTATACAAGCCCATACTTTTCTTACACCAAGCAACCCCAAAGTCAAAAAGCTTCTTACACATCCATCACCCACCACATCCATCACCCATCTCTCACTTTCTCTCTTTACAAACCTCTCTCTCTCATTTCCCAACTCACTTTCCCAAGCAAGAGAGGAATCCCATGTCCAATCCTCTCCACTCCAAGCCCTCCCAAGCAACAAGTGTGGCCCACCTTCCTACCCTCTCATCTCTCATCTCAACCATCAAAAATTCATCTCCTCCGTTAGGATCGAAGTTAAGGAGCAAAGGAAGCCTAGGGAGCAAGAAGAAGGCGGTGGGTGATTTTGGATTTTGTATTTCATTCATTTGTTTGATTTAAGGGTCCATATCTATTAGGACCCCCCCCCCCCCCCCCCTTGATGTATGTTTTGTATCAAAGAGGGGCCCATAGTGGCGGGGCCCCTCCATCACCTCCGACATCGCCGATGCCTCTCTCTCTCTCTCTTTCTATGTTTATGGCCCACCTAATGTATGTGTATCATCCATGCCATCTACCAGTGGCCCCCATCCATGTGGAACACACCATGATATTTATGTGCCATCCTAACCGTCCATGGGGGGGCCCACCTTGATGTGGCTAGCAGTGGGGGTGGCTGCCAGTGAAGTGTGATCTGACGTGGGCCCACCCAGCTCCATGGCTTAGGTGGCAGACCGAGTGCAAGATGCCTCGTTTCAACCTTGGAGGTCTTAGTATTGATCCCTGTGGAGGTGGCTAACATGGAGTGTGTACTGACATGGGTGTGGACTGACGATGGGGTCCATGGGACCCACCCACATCATCCATCCCTTTTGGTGGGCCACACCATACTGTATGTGTTTTATCTAATCCATCCATCACCCCTAGACGGTGGGGGGGCACGTCCGTGTGAGCCCTCCTTGGTGCGTGTACACGCCCAGATCCATAGCTCAACTAGCAGACGAAGTGAAAGATACCTCATTCAACGCTGAGGTCATGGCATTAATGGCCTAGGGAGGGTGGCCAACAGTGAAGTGTGGCTGGAAGTGGGGTCCGTGGGACCCATCCACACCATCCATCCTATTCCTCGGCTCATTTTAGGCGTTGACCCAAGAAATGAGGCTAATCAGATAATCAAGCGGGCTATACCATAGAAAACTGTGTTTTGTACCGTTCAAAGCTATTAGGACCCACCTTGCTGTATCTACACACCAAACATGCCATATATTAGACTTGTTTGGTGTGTTTTGAGCCCTAGAATCCATTAGATGAAGTGGATTCTCAAGGCATGGGCCCCACATGTGAAATTCCACAGGAAATCAAAAAAATAAAAATAAATAAAAAGATGCAGCAGGTCACTGCTGCTGCTAGAGGGTGCTGGCAGCGCCTGCAGCATTGGCGGATGGGCGGACAGGCAGACCCACGGCCCCAGCCGTGGGCCCCACCGTGATGTGGGTTGAGCAATCCACACCGTGCATCTGGTGGGCCCCCCAAAAATTAGCCTCATCCGAAGCTCAGGTGGCCCACACGTTAGGAAATAGTGAGGTTGAGCGTCTACCATTGAACCCTTTTAGGCGTCCTCAAGTTGTGAAGCTTTTTTTAAAAAATTTATCTTTCCTCTTCACCAGGGCCCGTAGGACCCATTCACGTCATCCATCCATTGAATGGGCCACACCTTAACGCGTGTGATGGCGAAACCCAACATGTGGGGATAGCCCTTACGTGTGTGACTATCCAGGGCCTGGATGTTAGATATTTTATAAATATAATATATTATACTATATATTATATATTATATACTATATAATATATACAGGGTGGTGGGTCCTACGTGGGACCCACCTTTGCCATCCTAGTGCAACCAGCTACATGAACAGTAGCTATGTGGCTGCTCCTCTTGTCAGCAGCCAGCCCACAGGCCCCACGTTGATGTGTGTATTTTACACCATTCATTGTTTGAATGGTGGGGTCCACCATGATGCATACGTTGTATCCAAACCATCCAACCATATTGTTATATCATTTTCATGGCATGAGCGAAAGGATGGGTTAGATCTAAAGTGCAAGTGGACCCCACCATTTAAATAGTGGATCATGACATTTACCATTTAAACTCCTAAGGGCCATGGTAGTTTCCAATTAAGTTGTTAATTATTTTTCATTTCACCTCTCTATGATAACTTATGAATAGGTCGGATCTTAAAATACATAAGGGTGGGCCCAATTTGATATGCATTCGGCCCATTAGACTCGGCCCAATTGATTCAGCCCATTTGATTCGGCCATTAGACTCGGCCCATTTGACTTGGGCCATTAATTCGGCTCATTTGAATCAACCCAATTGATTCAGCCCATTTGACTTGGCCCATTGATTCAGTGCATTGGAATAGACCCAATTGAATCGGTCCATTCGAATCAGCCCATTTATTCGGCCCAATTTGAATCACCCGTCGATTGCGAGTCCACCATGATGTATGTGATGATGCTTTTTTTTTACGGTCATGCCTTGAGAGTAATGATGGTTTGACGTCCACATTGATGGGCAATGATGGTTAGATGTCCTCATTGTGACCTTCCCTTAGGCCTTGTTAAGCCCATCCTTTTCGTGGGTTAACCTAAATAAGTGGGCCCCATTCACCGTAGACGAATGGTTCCATGCTTTCGGATTTGATATAACCACGACCGAGTGCCGATCTTTATACTATGGTTGATCGGCTGATCATTTATGGACCCCGCTTTATTTATTTGTTGATTATCGGTGCCATTGCCGTGACCGATTTGCCGATTCCGATTGTTGTTGCTGATTCTGATTGACTTAGCCGATTTGCCGATTCTGATTGACTTGGCCGATTTGCCGATTCTGATTTGTCGAGGCCGATTGTGTAGGCTGATTTCGATTGTCGAGGCTGAGTATCGAGGCCGACTCCGAGTGTCGATTCTGATTGTTGAGGCTGACCTCGATTGTCGAGGCCGATTTTAATTGCCAAGGCCGATTGTTGTGACCTATATGTTGTATATGCGACCTGTTGTTGAGGCCTATTGTGACATGTATTAGGCCCATGATGCATGACCCATTTGATGTATTTAAGACCCATGTGTAGGGCCCACATGTCATGTATTTAAGGCCCATAGGCAAGGCCCATTGTGATGTATTAATGGCCCATGGGTAAGGCTCATTATGATGTATTCATGGCCTATGGGCAAGGCCCATTGTGATATGTATTAGGCCCATGAGCAGGGTCCACCTGTTGTGTATATGTGGCTCTTGAGTAGGGCCCATCGTGTTGTATATTAGGCCTTTATGTGAGGCCGTGGGCCCATTATATGTTTGAGACTCTATGTGGCCATTCCTTGGGGGCAATGTTGGTTAAATGTCCACATTATCGGGGCCGATTGTTAATGCCGGTTATTGATACCGATTATGAGTATCTGACAGCATAGCATCATAATACATGCCCATACGCATCATCTGTATGTTTGTTATGAGATGTGATTGACCATTGCATATGCCATAGGGCATGTTGTTCATAGGGCTCCCCGATAGGCGGAGTTGCCCCACATGAGAGCATGGCATGCACAGGATTGATGCATGATTGGACTGTGTGACTCATGCATCTCGCATTTGTGTGACATGACCACCATACGCCCTAGCGACATCAGGGTCGTAGCCTCCACAAGTATTTCATGGATGGCCAGATGGGACACCGAAAATCTGTTCTACATGGAGTGTTATAGATATCCTTGAGTGAAAGTCCTAGAACCCTCTTGGTTCCAGAGGTTGCTCCAACATCTAGACCAAGTGGATGCATAAGCGCACGAGGGCCGTATACCGTTAGGTCGCGTCTCCCACTGTGTCGTGGTCGGTTGGAAGGGGGTACGGCCTTACCTGCCTGAGAGGAGGGGGCAATGCTAAGCTCAGTCTGACCAGCTCGAGGAATGGGTCCGCTATCGACGAGCCGGGCCCGATATTGGCAGGCGGATAGTGAGGTCTCTTCCACTCACCTTGTTGCACGCGATGGGGCGGCAATCTGGTTTGGAGTGTAATAGACCCTGATGATTTCCCAGAGAGGAACCGTACTGATATGTGGACTTACTGAGTAGGAGTTGCATACTCATACATTCATTTCATTCACTATCCCCTCGTGCTGATGGTGCACAACTAATTGTTGTGTACCTTCGCATGGCCAGGATTTCAGTTGAATGTGTGACTAACCTGAGATCAGGAGTTTACCACATTGGGTCTGACTATCCAAATTTAGATATGGGACTGGTTTGGATAGAAGTCCCTTGTGATGGACCCCGTAGCCTGCGATACTACGTACAATCATCCCGACTTCACACCCCAGCATGGTCATGTCATTCGCACCACATATTACATTGCATCTGCAGTACTTAAGCATTTTGGGTTACTATGTTTCTGCACTTATATGGCCTAGACGGACTTAACAGGATTTACATATTGCATTTTTCCCTCGGCATCTGATATTTGGCTCTCTTCGACTCCTCATTTGTATAGTTGATTTGTATTGCGTACTCTAATATTGTATGACTCGTGGACTTACCAGTATAATTATGCTTACTCTGTTATCGTATCTTATCAGTATTTTCGTTTATTCTATTGTATGATTTATGGCATTGTATTGTATACTTGGCACTTACCTTGGGCACACACTTACACGATCCTCTAAGCTTTCTATAAGCTTATGCACGATAGATGCATGCAGGTGATGTTAGGTCGTAGCATTTTGAGCTTGGAGCGTGCAGCGATATTCTGGAGCTTGATTTTCGATTTATGTATTTCCTTTTAACATTGTACTCAAATGATTATATTAGTGAATTTGCCTTTGTGAATTGGGTAATCTTGTGGTTATGCTTATTACGAGTTAAATGTAAAAGAAAAAAAATCCTCCTTATAAGATCCTAGGATCGAAATCTGGCGTCTAGACGCTAGGAGCCGAGAATGGGGTACCACGGAGGCTGGCGACACTGGATTTGGGGATCGGGATTCCTGTGAATCCGATTTTTGGGTTTGGGGCGTGACACACAATCATGAGACACATACCCAAAATCAAGCACCAGGTCTAGGCCGACTCAATCTAAGGAGAGGGGTGGAATGTATTTCCTGAAAGAGGACAATGATATCAATTCTAAAGTGACTAATCTCATAAGGAAATTCGAGGCCATGGAATTAAAAAAAGGATAAGGTTAATGAAATTGTTTGCGGTATCTGTGATTGCAACATTCACACAACTGAAAATTGTCCAACAATGTCTGCCTTTCGAGGGATATTGAATGAGTAATCCAATGCCGTTAACAATTATCAAAGACCTTTCAATGGACCTACCTCTAATACATACAATCCTAGTTGGAGAAATCATCCAAACTTCAGTTGGAGGAATAGACAAACTGCTACCCCTCAAAGTTTCTTTAATCAAATTCCACAACAAGAAAAACTTCAAGAGGACTCAGTTCTAAAACATTTTCAAAAGCAAGAGCTTTTTAATCAGGGTATGCTACAAGCCTTTTAAGACCTTACAAAAGTGATACAAGTACTTAAGGTTGAAAATACGATTGGGAATAAGGGGAGCCTCCCAGCTCAACCTCTTCCCAATCCAAAACTACGATATGAAGTTAGCGACTCAAGCTCTTCAAATCAAATGGAGCAAGCTAAATCTATCACCACTCTTAGGAATGGGAAGATCATTGATAAAACCATTCTGATTAGGGCTGAAAACCCTAAGGACCCAAAAGTGGACAAAGAGGATGGATCTAGCTATGCTTCACAAGAATTAGAACCGGAACCTCAAGGGAAGCCGGTTGCTCCATTTTCCCAACAGTTGGTTATACCAAAACCTCTCTCTAAGTCTCAGAACATTCTAGAGGTGTTGAAACTAGTAAAGGTTAACATTCCCCTACTTGATGTCGTGTAACAAATACCTTCATATGCTAAATTCTTAAAAGACTTATGTACAACCAAAAGACGGTAAAATATTCAAAAGAAAATCTTCCTAACTGAGAAAGTGAGTGTCATCCTAAAGCAAGATGTGCTGCAGAAATTCAAATATCCTGGTAGCCCAATCATATCATGTATAATCGAGAACTATCAAATTAAGCACGCACTTCTTGACTTAGGAGCGAGCGTCAATCTGATTCCCTACTCAGTATATAAACAGTTAGGTTTGGGTGAATTAAAACTCACCCTAACCACACTACAACTTCTGATCACTCTGTTTATGCACTGAGAGGGATAATTGAGGATGTGTTGGTCCAGGTTGATAGATTCTACTACCCTGTAGATTTTATTGTCCTGGATACGGAACCCATCAGTAACATGAGCACTCAGATTCCCATCATTCTTGGTCACCCATTTCTTACTACCTCAAACGCAATCATCAATTGCAGGAATGGTGTTATGAGTATGTCTTTTAGGAATATGACATTTGAGTTGAATATTTTTTTCAATGCGGGTAGACGGTTAAAGGATGATGATGATTTCCACAACATTAACATGATTGACTCTTTCGTGGAAGATAGAGCACCTCTAACCTTATCCTCTGACTCTCTAGAGACATGCCTGGCCCACTCCCATGATTTTGATGATGACATGAATAAGGAGATGGCTGTCATGCTTGATATTGCGTCGGTACTTGAAGTTAACCGGTGGAGGCAACAATTTGAAAAATTGCCCCAAACCAAAGAAGTGCCTCTACCGTCTAACCTCAAAGAACTGAAGCTTGACCTAAAACATTTGCCCTCTGATTTACAATGTCTATTTAGGTCAATATGAGACATATCCGGTGGTGATTTCTTCCCGCCTATAGAAAGAATAGGAGAGTGTGCTCCCACTCGCATTAAGCATAAGGGAGCCCTTGGATGGATGATCGCGGACCTCAAGGGAATCAACCCCTTGATTTGTCTTCACCGCATTTATCTTGAGGATAATGTGAAGCAATCACAACGTAGATTAAATCCAAACATAAAGGAAGTGGTTAAGGCCGAGGTTCTTAAACTATTGGATGTGGATATCATATATCTTATATCCGATAGTCAATGAGTGAGTTCAACTCAGGTGGTTCCTAAGAAGTCCGGAATCACCATCGTAGTCAATGCCAATAATAACTCGTGACAACTAGAGTTACTACTAGTTGGAGAATGTGCACTAACTATAGGAAGTTGAATACCGTCACGAGGAAGGACTACTTTCCTTTGCCCGTCATTAATCAAATTCTGAAAAGGTTATCTAGTCATTCCTATTACTGTTTCCTTAACGAATATTCGGGTTACAATCAGATAGAGATAGCTCCTAAAGATCAGGAAAAGACTACATTTACATGTCCTTACGACACCTTTGCTTACCAAAGGATATCATTCGGACTATGTAATGCCCCCGCCACCTTTCAGCGATGTATGATGAGTATCTTTTCTGATATGGTGGGGCAATATCTAGAGGTCTTCATAGACGATTTATGTCTTTGGTCCATCTTTTAGTGAGTGCTTAGAGAGTCTTAAATGTGCGCTGAAAAGATGTGAAGAAAAGAAATTGGTATTCAATTGGGAGAAGTGTCATTTCATGGTTCGTAAGGGAATTGTCCTTGGACAAATTATCTCGTCCAAAGGAATCAATGTAGATAAGGCTAAAATCAATCTTATCTCTAACCTACCTCCACCCTAGAACATATGAGACGTACGATCCTTCTTAGGACACGCCGGGTTTTATAGATGATTCATAAAGGACTTTAGTCTCATCTCTCGTCCTCTATGTAATCTACTTCAAAAGGATGCACCATACGAGTGAACTAAGCTATGCTAGAAAGCTTTCACTAAGCTTAAGGGCATGTTAACTACTACACCTATCATGCAACCACCTGACTAGAGCCTGCCTTTTGAACTTATGTGCGACGTGTCTGATTATGCTCTTGGGGCAGTTTTAGGCCAGAGGAAAAAAAGCCCTACGTTATCCATTACATAATTAGAACTTTAAATCCTGCTCAAGTGAACTACTCGACTACCTTAGCCGTAGTGTTCGCTTTAGACAAATTTAGGTCCTATTTCATCGGATCCAAGATCATTATTTACACAGATCATGTAGCGCTCAAGTATCTTCTTACTAAGATTGATGCTAAGCCCTGCCTGATAAGATGAATCCTCCTACTCCAAGAATTTGATTTAGAAATAAAATATAAAAAGGGAGTAGAGAACGTAGTCGCTGATCATCTTTCTCGCCTTCATCCCTCTGATTCTCATGAGATGGCACATATCAATGACATATTCCCTGACAAACAATTATTCAGAGTCTCCCATTCACCTTGGTTCACTGATATTGCTAATTATCTTGCCATAGGTTTCATACCGACATAGTAGACTACGTAAGATAAGAAGAAATTTTTCACCGAGGGTGCAACTTTTTCTAGGATGATCCATATGTATTTAAATATTGCCCAAACCAAATCTTAAGGAGATGTGTGTCAGACGATGAGCATCAGAGTCTTATCTCCTTCTATCACTCACAGGCCTATGGTGGTAACTTTTCTACTAAAAAGACCACAGCCAAGATTCTACAGTGTGGCTTTTATTGGCCCACTATGTTTAAGGATACTCATGAGTTTTGTAAGACTTAAAAGCGTTGTCAAAAATTGGGAGTATTGTCCTATCAAAATATAATGTCCTTGAATCTCATTCTTATTATGGAGGCATTTGATTGTTGAGGCATCGATTTCATGGGACCATTCCCCCAATCCTTTGGAAATTTATACATTTTCCTTGCCGTAGACTATGTTACTAAATATGTTGAAGCAATTCCATGCTTAAACAATGACCATCGCACAGTCAATAAATTCTTAAAAGAGAACATTCTTTCTCGGTTCGGAATGCCTAGAGCCATCATTAGTGATGGGGGCTCACACTTTTGTAATAGACCATTCGAGAGTTTAATGAAAAAATACAGTATCTCTCATAAGGTGAGCACCCCATACTACCCACAGACAAGGTGGACAAGCTAAGATTTCCAATAGGGAAATCAAACACATCTTAGAGAAGAAGGTTAACCCTAACCGTAAGGATTGGTCAATCCAATTGACCGATACTTTATGGGCTTACCGTACCGCTTTTAAGACCCCTATTGAAATGTCTCCCTTTAGACTTGTCTATGTGAAGGCTTGTCACTTACCTGCGGAGTTGGAACATAAAGCCTACTGAGCGATCAAAAATCTGAATTTCAATCTGGACAACGCTAGCTCGTTGCGCAAACTTCAGTTGAATGAACTTGAAGAAATCGGAAACGATGTGTACGAGAACTCGAGAATTTACAAGGACAGGATGAAGGCATTTCATGACCTATATATTCATCGAAAAACATTTACGCCAGGTCAGAAAGTTCTTTTGTATGATTCTCGATTACATCTCTTTTTGGGTAAGCTCAAATCTCATTGGACCAGCCCTTTCACTGTTATTAATGTTTATTCTCATAGGGTTGTCGAGATTTGAAATCCAGACAATGGCAATAAGTTTAAAGTAAATGGACATCGACTAAAGCCATTAGTTGAGAATTTTGATTCAGAGGACATGTCCATGCCTCTGAATGATCCTGTTTACTAGGATTGATCTCCTAATCTAATGGAGGTATAGGTAGGTTTATTACTTCATAAGATTAGGGTAGGTTTCTTTTATCGTTCTAAGTTAGTAGGCTTTATGCCGTTAGGTTAGTTTGCTTTTGGTGGATTGAGTCTTGTGTCGAACCATCGTCACGCTGAAATCTCTTTAGGAAAAAGCCCCTTAACTCTATCATCAGGTACTATCTTTCCATCACTTCTCCTTTACTTTCGTTGTCTCATGTGTATTGCATGTTTATATATTTTACATTGAGGACAATGTAGATTTTAGGTTAGGGATGGGAGATTAAGTACCTAATTAGTATTTTCTTGATCTTGAGCAAAATTTGTGAAATTTTTTTTAACTTTTTCTGGAAATTCTTGTGAATTTGAGGTAATTTTGAAGGCCTTCTTGATCTTAGAAGTATAAGATACGTAATGTTGGTAATTTATGACTTTTGGACTCAACTATCTTTAGATTTCACAGTTAGGTTCAAATTGCTAATCCATGATTAAAAGTTTTAAACATTGATTGAGTCATGATTTCACATGTCATATCTAGCTTACACATTAAGGTTTCAGTTCGATATTGACTTGTTAACGTGGTAATCACTAAGCATGGAAGGAACCAACCTGTGAAATTTGTCCATCATGTTCATTGAAAAAAAAAAAGAGAATACCCAGCTAAAAAATAGTTGTGTTCGAAAATGGCTACTTGTTAAAGATCTTTAAAAAGGTTGACATAGCGTGAAGCCATTGATGGAAAAATCAAAAGCTAGAAGAATAAAAAGGCTAAACTATAAGGCAAGTTTCAGTTTATGTTTGGCAATCCAAGAATGCTCTGTTTGATTATCAATGTTATCATGAAAATTGTCAATTGGACTCTTAATATTGATAAGTCAAGATTACACTACACACCCATAGAACTCAATGTTTAGAATTATTCTGATCGATGGATTAATACTTTAAACTCAACTATGAAGTTTACCGTGTGCTTGAGTCTAGGAGAAAGTAATGCCCAACATTCATAAATCTTAGAATTCTAGTATCTGGATTGTTTTTCAAAAATCACTCGAGTTTATAGAATTTGTCCCGTGGTTCTCAACTTATTTTTCGCATACTTTGCTCAAGACTAGCAAAATGCTAGTTGGGGATTGCTGTCATGGCATTCTTCAGATGTCTCTCTTCTTGTTACCTCAATGTTCTGCTTATAGGGGCTCTTTATCCTTTTACCTGAGCGTAACGCGGCTTTGCCTGTTGGCCTAAGAGAATGACTATCATCCATTTCTCCTATCCTTTTACGTTTTTACTAGTGGTTTCGCGAATAACTTGTGCACTTGCTATCGATGTATCGCTCTTATGTCTATCAAAGACCAGCAATAGAACTTAATTAGCATTTATTCACAAATATATTCTATCCTGGAGATGAAAGGAAGGATGTTCCCACTAAGAGTCGCCATTTTGGCGTCTTATAGGATGCCAAATAGTGATGAAATTCTCTAAATCATTCTTAAGTCAATACTAAGCAAGATAAGTTCCCCAGTGGAGTCATCATTTTGTTTTGACCAAAAACGAAAACCAGTTGATTTAGGGAATATCTCACTTAATCTTAACAAAAGATAGAACTAAGAGAATAATCATCAATTTTGTTCATTCTGAGTTCATTTACATCCTTTTAGTCCTTTGATTCAAGGATAGAATCTCTTAGAAATGCCAGAAATACAAAAGTTAAGTAAATTCAAAATATGAATTTTGACAACATTTCGGCTCATATTGATGATATCTCCAGGGGAGATGAGTTGTGCGAGCTTCCTATACATTTCGTCCCTTATTGGCATGATAAAGGAGTGTTTAGATCCCTTTGACACATCTGCAAAAGCCTGAGGATCTGGAAATTTTCAACATAGCAGCTGCCTCAAAGAGTATCTATGCAACTCATGGGAGTTGCGCGGGCCAAGGAGTTGTGCCAGCCCGCGCAACTTGCCAGGAGTAGCACAGCCCGCGCCTTCAACACTCCACGCTCCCTCTCCTTCTCACTGTCTCCAATACCCGTCAGAGGCACTGGTCTTCTGAACATCTGATCTTTCAAATGAGGGGACAGGGGGGTATTTATAGGCTTTTGCACATGTGAGCTGTCAATTCCTATGCTGTGGACCTCACTTCGCATACCCAATCCGTCCCTCTTTGAAGAGAGTTGCGCAGCCCAACATAACCAATGTCGAGTTATGCGAACCCACACAACTCAGCTCTTGCGCAACATGGTTCCTGCGCAACTCGTCTGCCTTCCATCTCTATCCTTCACTTCTTTCATCAATTCTTCTCCTTGAAGCTTCTCTCCCTAACCAAATTTTATACCCCAATAGTAGTATAAAGGAAATGATCATCCAAACAAAGTGAAAGTATCAAGTCATCAAGCAAATCAAGTATAAAGTTATATAGCCCCATAGAAGTAAACAAGAAATGAAATGAACCCCTCGTAAACTCCTGAGGAAGGAGCAAGCATGGAAGGATCCATCTAATGCAAACTCCTCGCAATATGGTGGAAGTACTTCATGTACTTCATAGAGGATTTTTGAGTTTGCATTAGGTTGTCCTGTGAAACCTGTAATGTTGTGACCTTCTCTTCCATTGATTGAAGATGATCATCAACCTGTGAAGGCTGAAAATCTAGATCATCTAGATCATCTAACTCGTCCAGTTCAACAAATATATCGTCCATAGATGTGTCTTCTAGTGGTGTAGGTGTTTCCTCTTCTTCCTCATCTCACAGGCCCGAAAGATATTTCATATTCATCTTATGAATATTTACATTATCGAATAGTAATACTAACTCGAGAGCCTCAGACGTAAGAATAGGAACATTACAATGTAATGCAATACAAGTTATAATATATGCAAAGGGAATAGAACCATGACCAGGATGACGACGAAACTGAATTATAATGTAGCAAATAAGAGAAGGAAGACACACTTGTACCGCAAAAACAACATAGTGAAGAATATTAGCCATGAAGGGAGTAAGTTCTGACTTATTCCCTGATCGAGGATACACATTGGACGTAAAGATACGGTGATAAAATTGAAACCGAGGCAGCATTTGATTGGCACGCAATGTATTACTCGAATGCCATTTGGCAATAAATCGACACAATTTGTGTGTAACCGAATGCCATACACAATTTGTTTTGTATGGGACATTCTATCAGTTAGATTGTCAAGAGGAATTCCATCCTCTGCAATAGCAATCCCAGTTAAGGTTGAGATTAGATAGCAGTCTACAGTGAAGTTTCCTTCCACAAATTTAATTGTAAAGGTTAGATTTTCTTTAGACACTTCACAAATTGATGTATACATGCATTGCACAATGGAATGGTAAGCTTTGTCACCTCAAGCCAAAATGCCTCCTCAACCAACATTAGAAAGCAAAGGAACAAGATTGAATGGAGCAATGTGAGCAACATTTATACTATGCTTAATAATTATGTCTCTTGAGCTGAAATCCCCAATTTGGTCTGAATTTTCTTTGAAACTCCTTAGGGTTCTCACATTAGATGAAGTCGGCCTAGATGATGAACTACCACGAGTTTTTTGTGTAGTCACACGTTTAGTTTGATGCTCCATTTAGTGTTTGCTCAAGAAATAATTAAAAAGAGAAGTGTGATTGTGAATATTTTAGATTTTTCACAAATCTCATACCAAAAAGGATTTGAAATCAACAATAAACCTCAAATGATAGATTAGCTAGCAAGGAAATACTCAAATCTTGAAAGAAATAGGAAAACAATCACTTACAAGAAAGATTTAGAGATGGGTTCAATGAGAGGACCATCGACGAGTCGAAAAAGAAGATGAAAATGAAAGAAAAAAAAGTGAATTTTCACTTTTTAGAAAAGGAATCTCGCGGTCTTCAATCGGTCGAGCAGCGTACTCAACTTGTCGAGGGTTCAACTGGTCGAGTAAGTCCACGACTTGCCAAAGAACCCAAAAAAATGATTTTTTTTATTTTGACATTAAAATATTAGTATTATATGCATTTAATTAATTATAAACAAGAAACAAATAAATGCATTGTTGAGGTACAAAAAATATTCCATTTCATGTCCATTGCATTGGTTAAAGAATTCCATTGTGCAGATCCTTTCCAGGGTTGTGCATTTCGTATTTTGGTAAAAATCAACATCCGGGGGTATTTTGGGTATTTTGGTAAAAATCAACATCAGGAGATATTTTGGGTATTTTGGTAAAAATCAGTATTCGGGGGCATTTTGGTAAAAATCAGCATCCGGGGTATTTTGGGTATTTTGGTAAAAATCAACATCCAGGGGCAATTTGGGTATTTTGGTAAAAATCAACATCTGGGGGTATTTTGGTAAAAATCAGTGAAGGAGAGTATTTTGGTATAAAGGAGTGGTTGTACACCACCATTTATAGGAGAGCTTAGTGGACACCATTATTTAAGAGGGGGTTGGATATTATAAGAAGGGAAAAGTGCTGGTGATCACTACTATGTAAGAGAGGAATGCCTATGAATACCCCTCCCCATACCACATTTGGTGGGTTAGTCAGTTGGTTGGCTAGAAAAAACAAGGGGGAAAGGGATGCTAGAGAGGGAGATAGGGAAGTCGTTGTGCGACCCACGCAACTGGAGAGTTCATTGCGCGACCCACGCAACACATTTTGGTGGAAATAAGCTTTTGCGCCAACCACGTAACACATTCTAGGAGAAATCCATTGTGCGACCCGTGCAATGGGATGGGAGAAGTCCCATTGCGCCACCTTTTGTGGAGAGGCGTCTATCCGTGTAAAGCACTTTGGAGAAAAGACCTCTTGTGCCTATCCGCACAAAGAACTTTGGAGAAGCCTTGGCGAAGTCCGTTGCGTGAACCGCACAACCATGTTTGCAGAGAAGTGCATTGCGCAAACTGCGCAACCATGTTTGCAGGAAAGTCATTCCGCGAACGCGCAACCATGTGTGCAAAGGAATTTCCATGCGTCACTTGTTATAGAGCTTGTCCAGACCCAAGGCTTATGTTTTCCTAACAGATATAGTTTGCAGAAGAAGTCTTTTGCACCACTTGTGCAAAGGAAACCCCATGCGCCACTTCTCTCTCCTTTTGTCTTAAAGAGAGGCTTATGTTGCCTTAACAGATAGCCCATGCGCCACTTCTCCTCCCTTTTGTCTTAAGGAGAGGCTTATGTTGTCGTAATAGATAGCCTCTACGCCACTTCTCCCTCCTTTTGTCTTAAGGAGAGGCTTATGTTGTCTTAACAGATAGCCCATGCGCCACCTTATGAGGTAACTTGTCTTGATGCATAGCTTTTGTCCTAAAGTAAGCTTCATGCACTCCATACTCCCCGAAGTAAGATCCATGCACTCTACATTCCCTACCTAGGCCTGTGTACTCTTACCCTCAAACAGATCATTGCTCCACATTTCAAGAGATCATCACTCCACATTTCAAGGGATCATCGTTCCACATTTCAAGGGATGATCGCCGCTCCACATTTCAAGGGATGTTTGCTCTACATTTCAAGGGTTTCACTGGAAGAATGAATGGAAGGGTGATTAGAATTGATCTTAACGGTTAGATCAATGAAGAATGAACGAAAGGATGATCAGAACTGATTTCAACAGTCAGATCAAGGAAGAATGAACGGAAGGATGATCAGAATTGATCTCAAACGGCTAGATCAAGGTTTTCAAGCCCACATAACCTTTTCGCCTTGGCGATGAACATCAAAGCGTCGAAATACTGCTGAAATTGACATCGGACCGTCTTCTAATTCATTCATTTTGTTACATTGATTGTACTTTATTTTCATAATCAAGGGAACCTAAGGATGTAAATGAACTCAAAATGAATAGATATCTTATGATCATTGTTCTCTCATTATTTCTTTATTTATCATTGAATAAATCCCCCAAATCAGAATGCATTCGTTTCTTGTCGAAACATGCACAAATACTTAATTAATAACACACAAACCAATATCATTCTTTAAATTTGAAAATCTATTCTTGTTGAGCGATTTGGTCAAAATGTCAGCAAGTTGCTTTTTATATTGAATATATTCTAGTACAAAACTCTTATCTTCAACAAGTTCTCGAATATAATGGTATCTAATATCAATATGTTTTATATGAGAATGTTGGATTGGATTTTTTGAAATGTTAATTTCGCTTGAATTATCACAATGTAATGTCATTGTATCTTATGCAATGCCATAATCGGCTATCATTCTTTTCATCCAAATGAGTTAAGTGTAGGCATTACCGGCTGCAATATATTCAGCTTCAGCAGTTGAGAGTTTTGTTTCTTACTGAACCAAAAAATTAAACAGTTCTCTATGTAGAAACATCCACCGCTGGTAGATTTTCTATCGTCAATATTTCCAGCCCAGTCTACATCAGTATATCTAGCAATTTCTACGGATGTATCATGTGGATACCAAAGTCCTAAATTAGATGCACTTGTGACATATCTTATTATCCACTTGACAGCAATTAGATAAGATTCTTTAGGATTGGATTGATATTGGGCACGTATTCCAACACTAAATGCAATATCATATCTACTAGTAGTGAAGTATATGAGACTACTAATCATACTCCTATATAAACGAGAGTTTATACTTTTACCTAATTCATCTTTTGAGAGTTTAAGAGTTGTACTCATTGGAGTATCAAAATTCTTTCCATTCTCAAATCCACACCTTTTTATAAGATTTGAAGCGTATTTGATTTGAGAAATGAATATACCATCTCCATGTTGCTTAACTTGTAATCTAAGAAAGTAGTTAAGTTCTCTAACCATACTCATTCCAAATTTGGATTTCATTAAATTTGCAAAATCGATAGATAAGTTAGAGCATATAGATCCATAAATTATATCGTCAACATAAATCTGTATTATTAGTATATAATCATTATATTTCTTGACAAATAAAGTTTTATCAATGCTACTCATATTAAAATAATGAGTAAGTAAAAATTTAGTCAATTTTTTATACCATGCACTAGGAGCTTGTTTCAAACCATAAAGTGCCTTCTTAAGGCGATATACATGATTTGGAGATTTGAGGTCCTCAAAACCCTTAGGTTGTTCAACATAAACCTCCCCATGTAAGTCACTGTTTAGAAATACACTTTTGACATCTATTTGATATATTTTGAATTTCATATAACATGCAATCAAAATAAATAATCTTATGGATTCAACGCGAGCAACTGGTGAAAAGGTTTCATCGTAATCAATGTCTTCTATTTGCGTGTACCCCTTGTACAACCAGTCGAGCCTTATTTCTGATAATTTTACCTAATTCATAAATTTTATTTTTAAAAATTCATTTACTTCCAATTATATATTTATCAAAAGGTCTATGAGCCAAGTACCACACATCATTTCTGACGAATTGATTTAACTCTTCTTGTATAGCCAATATCTAACTTTCACCAGTAAGTGCTTCATTTATATTGGTCGGTTCAATTTGGAAAGTGAAACAAATATAATTATAAATATTTTCTAATTGTTTTCTAGTCTGTACACCAGTGTTAAGGTTACCAAGTATTAGATCAGTTGGATGGTATTTAACTAATCTTAGTTGAGTATCAACTGATTTTGATGAAGAGTCAAATATATAATGACTTCATCATCATCTTGACTTGGTATGGGTGTGATCAGATGATCATCAATTACAACATTAATAGATTCTCAAATCACTCATGTTCTTTTGTTAAGAACATGATATGCTCGACTATTAAGAGCATAACTCAAGAATATTCCCTCATCACTCTTGGCTTCAAACTTTTTCAAAATTTTCTCAGTCACGTAAAATGAAACATTTACTTTCAAAAGTCCTAAAATATTTAACAATGAAATATTTGTTAAACCATAGTTCATAAGATGTTTTATTTTTTAATTTTCTAATATAAACTTGATTTATAATATAACATGCAGTATTAACAGCTTCATCCCATAAATTTTTTAGTAGTTTCATAATGTTTAACATTACACTAGCCATTTCTTATAGAACTCTATTTTTTCTCTCAACAATTCCATTTTGTTGAGGTGTATTGGGAGTAGAAAACTCATGAGATATACCATGATCATCACAGTACTTCTCAAAATTGTTATTTTCAAACTCTGTGCTATGATCACTTCTAATTTTGATCACTAACATTTCTTTTTCAATCTAAATTTGTTTTAGAATTTTTCTAACTTCATCAAGAGTATCTAATTTCTCTCTTAAGAAGGCTACCCAAGTATATTGGTATAATCATCAACAATGACCAGATGATACTTCTTTCTACCTCTACTTTCAGTTCTAGTTGGTCCTACTAGATCCATGTGAAGTAGTTCTAGTGGTTTAGCTGTGGCTAAAGAGTTCACTTTCTTCTAACTACTACATACCTCTATAGTTAACATATCCAATACGTTTATGCCAAAGTTTAATTTTGTCTATTTAGACCTTATAACATGAATGGTTAGATAAGCAAGAGTTATCAATAATATAGCAATTTTCAGAGGTCATACGACCACTTAATATCACATTACCTTTCTCATTAATTATTTCACATCTGTGATCAGAAAATTTCACACTATGCTTGTTATCACAAATTTGAGATATGCTTAAGAGGTCGTGTTTTAAACCTTCGACAGAAAGCACATTTTCAAAGGGAGGAAGGTTAGGAAGTTGTATGGTACCTTGGCCTATTATTTTGCAGTTGCTTCCATCACCAAAAGTAATTGAACCACCACTAACTTCTTTGATATTCAGAAATATCGCCTTGTCACCTGTCATATGCCTTGAGCATCCACTATCCAGGTACCATTTGAATGGCTAATGGCTTTGAAAGCAGTATGGACTACAAAACACTTGGCCTTTGGAACCCATTTCATAATGGTTCTAGGTTTAGGAGTGACTTTTTAGTTTTGCTATATTTGAGAGTTAGGATTTCTCCTTTCTCTATATACTTCACAAACATTTGAGTTGGATTTCAAAAGCTCTTTAAGTAGGTCCACTATTTTTTCAGCTAAGTGAGATCTATTATTTTTTTGATATTTATAGCTGATGGCTTTATTATTTTTATGAACTTGAAAGGGTTTTGAGTTTTTGAAATCATTATGATTAAAATCTCTTAAAGTCTTACCTTTAGAGTTAGAAGATTCTCCTCTTAGAAGAATAGAAATAGACACTTTGGATTTTGATGAGTTACCTTTAATATATCCCAGTGTAACGCCCCGTGTTTTCAGGACCTGAGTATATGACCCGTTTTCCAAAAACCGGAGTGTTAACCTAAAAGGAGTCAAATTCTGTATATGATCTTTTTCTTTTATTAGAGTTAGTAGATAAGCATAGAATGGACAAGTTAGCATAAAAGAAAATTTTTATTTACATTTAGAATATACAAGAGGTTACCCATTATGACTTATACAAACCAATGTCTCTGAAATTAACAAGTATAAGAATTACATGATTTTATACATAAAAAATAAAAGAAAGCATATAAATATAAGCCGCAAGACCACGTAGCACCTCTTGGCAATATAGCCACACATCCCTGGCACTTTTACCCAGCTCCTCATTAGTCTGAACCTAAAAATCACTTAAGCCACCTGTGTTACCTGTACGGTTTTATATTTAATGGATGAGTTGCCAACTCTGTGCATTCCTCTCAAGATTACACACTGCTGCATTAGGTAAGCATAGTTATAAAAACATGGCAAGGCATACAAAACAATACATGATTATATCTTATTAAAATGAATGGATGCGTGAATGCGTCATCGACCTAGGGATGCACATCCCGCTGTTGGAATAAAGAGTCGCCCAAGGAGAACTAGTCACCTGGAAAAATACACAAATGTACGCCCAAGGAGAACCAGCTACCTAAAAAGACCATAATATATAGATCGTCCAAGGAGAATTTAATCACCTGAAAAAGACTATGATACATAGATCGCCTAAGGAGAATTTAATCACTCGAAAAATACCATAATACATAAATCGCCAAGGAGAATTTAATCACCCGAAGAAGACCATAATACATAGATCGCCCAAGGAAAATTTAATCACCCGGAAAAGACTATATGCCATGAAAATGCATGATTAGCCCAACTATTATTATTCTAATTCCAAATAATCATTTCAAGTAGGCTCACAGGTCACTGTGGGGGGTTTATCACACAGCATAGGCCGACAGCTCTAGCATAGTGTTCCATTCCACCATCCTGGCTCATGAGGCTACCACCTTAGGATGTTTAATGGAACGCCATTGACTAATGGCCAATCATAATCCAGTGTATGGGGCTTACTATCACATGGTTGCACATATCATACATCGAACCCATATAAGGTAAATACCAAGCCACATAGGGCAAATACAAGATCTCCCTCAAAACCACTTAACACAGCAACCCCTGGATGGTAGGCCCACATCAATATTCCATTTAAAACGTCATTCAAGTAATCACTAGTTGAAAGTCCATTACAATCATAGTCAATCACGTTACATCCCAAGTACGGGTATTCATTTATAAGTAGTTCCCACTGATGTACCAGTTTAAGTTCTATAAACAATCCACAAGTAATACACAAGGCTGAGAAAACTATACAGGATAATTGTTGAGCATGTAATTTACAATTCAATTCCAACAATTAACACATGTGATTATAAGATAGATGTATCAATTATCAACTGAAATTAAAATAAAACTATCACTTAAGCTAATGGGAAAATGGAAAGCTCAAGGGGAAGAAATCATCACCTTATGTTTGAATCGCCCACACCATCGCTGCAAAATGCGTGTTCCCTTAGAATTAATTCCTACCATTAATCGTAAAGTTGTACAATTAGATCCAAGCTTACACTATTTAGGGTTAGGATCTTAACCTAAGGTTTGGATTACCTACATTTTAGGGTTTCATCCTAGGGTTTAGTTAAATGCTTAGATTCTAGGATTTGAATCCTAGATTATTATGAATATTATTATTATTATTATTATTGAACCATAGGCCAAATAATATTCAAGATAGGAATATTAATTCATCCATATTAATAAAGATGGTTCAAAAGTTCATATTCAAATGTACCGACATTATCAAATATTCTTATAATGACTGATAACCTCTTAAATAATACAAGTAATAGTATTAGAATCTTTACTAATGATAGTATAATAAGGACTAATACTAATAATTATATTAACAAGGATTATACTAATCCCGTAATGAAAATGATGATATTCTCTAATGATAATAATAATAGTTATCATTAATGAATCTAGTTATGATAATAGATACTATAATCTACCATGAATTATGAAATTCTACCATTAGGTCAAACTTAATACACTATCTATGTTTAGGGTATTGACCTAGAGTTTAGATTACTTAGGTCTAGGATTTTATCCATTAATCTAATCTTAGACTTTGATTTAGGGTTGAAACCTAATTCATATAACTAATTTATGATAATATTATAATGAAGTAAGAATAAATAATAATTGTCTATTACTACTTAACAACACTAAACTTATTATCAATATCCTACAATGACAAAATAAGGATAGCATGATAATGTTAATTTCTAATATCTATAATACTAATAGAAAATTAACCTACCAATGGTTAGCCACATTTAATAATTGTGATGATTATAGTAACACTAATGATGATAATAAATACTAAGATTTACTATTAAGAATAATGTTTAAGAGAGTTAAATAAAATACTACTGTTTAATAATCGCAACCTTGTTTATAATGATTTGCTTTAGCATAGATTATCTACTAATGGTTAATCATGCTTAATATTAATAATCCTATTAATGATAATTATGGTAACATGGATAAATATAATTGAAATAAATTCAATGTGGACTCACCTCATCGTGCTACCCAACTCAGCCTAACTCGATTCAGTGAGTCAATAACTCGATGGTTTGGAGAGGTATCAAACCCATACCCATTTTTCTCCCTCTCTCTCTCTCTATCCTCCTCTCTCTATCTTTCTCTCTTCCATTGGCATGTCCAGCAAGGATCCTAAGCCAAAACTCACCCAGCAAGGCCCAAACATAACCCACAACTCCCCTCTGTTTCCAACCCTGACTCGGCAGCCACCCCCAACTCACTAAAACAGCCCGAGTGCATGTTGTTACTGCCATTGACAGAGCTTGGAGTTCCACCCGGAAACATGACACTCTCCGCTAAGGTTCGAAGGGCCTAGGCAACCTCAACTCGCCCATTTTCTTGGACCTAGACTCGGTCGAGTCAGCCACGAGCGGCGCAGACTCAGACCCAAGCTCGGTAACACTTCCTCCCTAGCCCATCTCGGTGTGGCAATGCAACTACACTTCTCCCTCTTCTCTCCTTCTGTTTCTTCTCTTTCTCTGTTGTTCATCCCCACTGAGTCCACCCAAATCAGCCTCCACTTTAGCTAGAGTGAGTAGGTGACTCAGTTAGAACCGAGCTAGTGCGGCATGACAACCGTTGTTGGTTTCTCTCCCGAACCCTTTCCTCTTCTTTCATCTACTCTTCTTCCTTTCTTTGAAAGAGGCTCCGAGCTAGCTGACTCAGTCCGATTTGAGCAGACGAGGCAACTCGGTGGGGTGCGGCACCCACACGAAGCTCGAGCTTGCTCTCTTTTCTGCCCTCCTTTCTCTCCTATTTTCTCTCTTTCCTTCCTCCTAACTTCCTTTTGATACATCCAGGAGTATCTGGACTCGAGCAAACTCAGCCCACAACCTACCCGAAACCCGACAGATGAGGTGAAGAAGATGGTGCGGCTCCAATGGCAGCTCTCCAACCAGTGAGCTTTTCTCCATTCCGCTTCTCATGGACGCTTCGTATTGGTCCACAGGAGCTAGTGGAGGAGAGAAATCGAAGATCGAACAGAGATCTAGATCTTAGAAGCTCTCGGTTTGATTTTTGGAAAAATCGGGAGTTGGTGTGGCTACGATCTGTCTCTCTCTCTCTCTCTCTCTTTGTATGAAACGCTAGCCTTGTAGGCCTAGGACGGAGTCTAGTGGATGGCCACGATTAAGGGAGGAAGACTCACGGGGATTGCCAGCGTGGCAGCCGTGGAATGGGGCTTTCCATTTCTGGAAAGGTAGCCACAAATGGCTCTGTTCGGCTCAAGTTTGAGCACATGAACATGTGCATGAGTGTGTACAGATGGCGTGAGTTTGGTCAGACGGGGATGATCTACCAGATGGACGGTTTAGATCAGCTCAAGGTGGCCCACATTAATCACGATGGGTAAGTTTTGAAGCGGCTAGAAGCACAACTCCTCCTCACACTGGTCTCCTTGCGATCAATGTCGTATGTCCGCCCAAGCCCACCAGCTCGAATTCTTATAGGGTTTGGGTCTCTTGTCACCCCACTACCAAATGGACGGGTTAGATCGTGATGCTGATCACGATGGTGGGCCACAAGCCAAGCATATAGACGGTGTCCATTTAAAAGATCCGTAGGCGAGAATAAAGGAGAGAAAAATATATCCATTTTTGGAATTTGTCGAGTTAGCTTGACTTTGACTGGGCTTCATGGTCCAGTGCACTACTTTGCACATGCACCGTGTGCACACTCTCGATCTAGAGGTGGGGTCCACCGACTCTTTGCCAAATCTACTCCATCCATTCAGTTCTAGAAGCCCACTTAGGACCTCTGACCAGAGATCATATATATGCAAAAATCTAGGTGGGCCATACTTTGGAATTTGTGCGTCTAGTTGATAATTCCGTGAGATCTAGCAGTCTAATGGGTTTCAAATCTGATCCACTCCGACCATTCAATCCATTAGTCTGTGTAAGACCATGAGTCCCAATAAGGTGGCCCTACAACTTGACGTTTTCATGTCCAATAAGGTGTTTATGGGGCCCACAGGGGTATTTAGTAAATCCAATCCACCCATTTGTTTAGTAAGGTTAACTAAGGCGGGGGATCAAACGTGTGGCTGATTAAAAGGTTCAAATGGGCCATACTTTCGGGCCCTGGTGTTTGATTATGGATTCTCGTCAATCAAATGGCCAGATCGGATTTAAGTCTAACCATCAATGGTTCTTAGGCTTCTAGTCTAATCTAAATGGATTCTTAAGGGTTATCCTCAAAATTCAGATGGTCAAATTTGCATGATTAAGTGATAATTTGATAGATAGGGTTTGATGGACACGATGAATGGTGGACCTCGTGACTTTGATCTCTAAACTTACTTCATATGATTTATTTGCACTAAATAGGCGTACTCTGAAATATCTTCATGATCAAGATTCTAAAAATAGGATTTTTATTTATTTATTTATTTAAGTACAAGGCCAATTTAATCATGTTGCAATAGTTAAAGGGACAAATCAATCTCAAATCTTATTATTGTGTTGTGAGTTTTCATAGTCTAAAAGCAGATGTTTGAAGGGTCATTAGGGATCCAGGTAGATTGAATCTTAACTCTTTAAGGTCTGGTTGTCATAGTCAAAGTCAAATGGTTAAGATGGATAAATTGAGGGCGACTGTTCAAGTACGCTAGGTTAGCGTTCATACTAAGTTAGGTTATATGGTAACACCCGAGTACTGAAAAGTACGGGGTGTTACACCTAGACTTGACTTGCCACCACATTTTCTAGATGAGGTTAACAACTTTTCAAGCTTCTAGTCACCATGGGTATATTTTCAAGTGTCCTTTAAACTCAAAAAGGAAGAAACTTCAAGTTTTAGTTTCTTATTTTTCTGTTTTGAATTTTTCTAATTCATAAAATTTAAAACTTAAATCTAATTTTATTTTTTTCAAAACAATCTGAAAATGAGATTTTTCTAAAACTATATTTTCAAGTTCTTCTTTTAATTTAGCATATTTTTCTTTTTGAATTTTCAATATTAACAGCAATTTTACAACTCGATCTATATATATATATATATAAAGCATTGTAGGTATCTTGAAGATCATCTTCATTTTCATTTTCAGGGTTACTCCTAAGATCATTGTCAGATAGATTACAGCTATCTGAGGAAGTGACTTTGGCTAAGGTTATAAGAGCTTTTACATCATTTGTGTTTATATACTCTTATTCTAGTTCATCCGACTCTGAATTCATCAGACTCAGAAGAACTTTCAGAGTCAAATGATTCATCCCAAGTAGCAATCATTCCCTTTCATTTCTACCCATCCTTAAGACATTTATTAGCCAAATGCCCATATTCGTGACAGTTGAAACATTGACTGTCTGTAATTTTAGATTTCCAAGAACTAGATTTTCTTTTTCTTTTATCTATTGATTTTTTAAAATTTGATCTATTTTTATTTTTGAAATTTTTATAAAACTTTTTAGCTAACCATATCATCTTCTTTTTCTTCAGAATCAGAATTAGAATTAGTTTCTTTTAAAATAGATTTAAAAGATTTAAGAGCATTAGACTTAGTTTTTGGAACCTTAACATTCAACTTATATGTTTGTAAAGAGCCAACTAGCTCCTCAACCCTCATAAGATCAGTATCTCTCAATTCCTGAATGGTAGTAACTTTAGAATTGAATCTCTCAAGAAGAGATTGCAGTATTTTTGCACAGACCTTACTTTCAGGGATTCCATCTCCTAGACCCCATATGGAATTTACTATGTCATTTAGTTTCGTATAGAAGTCTATAAAAGTTTCATTTTCTTCCATACAGATTTCCTCAAATCTGGTAGTGAGGATTTGAACATTTGATTTCTTGACTATAGAAGTTCCTTCATGTGTCATTTCAAGGAGATCCCATACATGTTTGGCTGTATCGCATTAAATAATTTTTTTGAATTTATCAGCTGATAAAGCACAAGTTATGACATTTAAGGCCTTAACATTAGCACTGCTCTCACTTTTTTGAGCTGCAGTCTATAAATAGAATGCAGTTTCTTTCATAGATTTAGCTCCATCAATGCCTAATACTTTAGTCGTGGGAGGTTTCCATTTGATCACAGTGGCTTGCCATACACTTTCATCTATGGATTTTAGAAAAATCTTCATTCTGCCCTTCCAATATGAATACTTGGAGCCATCAAAAGGTGGTGGCCTGGTAATAGATAGACTATCGAAATTTGACATAATTAAAGCTCTAGCTCTTTAAATCAAGAAATTAATCCAAAATTGAGCAAATTGGCTTTGATACCACTTGAAAAAGGTGAGCTTAACAGTCTTAGAGGGGGTGAATAGGACTGACAAATAAAAAATTAAAGTGCAGAAATAACAAACAAATCTGAAATCTCAATCGTACTAATATTGAAAAATTGATTCAAATTAGTTCATAAGACAACTTACACCCAAAACAAAGTTTAAGTAGGACAACCTTATTTCACGAACGTTTGTAAGAATTAAGATCTCAAACCAAGCAAGAGAAACTAGCCCTATCTATTACAAACATTCACCACTTTAACATAAAAAAAATTACAAACATTCTCCACAAATGTAAAAAAGAAAACATTCACCATAAACACCAAGAATTATAGTGGTTTGGTGTGTACAACAACTATTCTCAAACAGCCACACCTACTCCACTCCCAAGATTACTAACCTCGTAATCTCTGCTTTCACTAAGAACAAGGTTTTTACAAGGTCACCTTAAAACATGATACAATTGTGATTTTAAAGGGTTATCACAAACAAAGAAACTCCTCTCTGAGATGTTTAGGATATCTCAGACAAAACCTCTAATGAGATTTTCTAGCTATCTCATAAAAAACCAAATACAGAAATTAAATTGATATTTATATTCACCGAAGAAGATGCTATTGTAACGCCCTGAAAATCGGGGGTCGAGCACAAACTCGACTCCCAAGTTCCAACGCATCACTTATGTAACATAGTTAATGATAATTAAATGTTGTCCACATTAATGCATTAAACATGAATGGGATTATACCAAAACAGCATATCATATTCCAGAAACAAGTGAATTTTGCAAGCGGAAGACTGTATTAGATGTATAAGATATATGAACTGTAGTAAGTCTCCGAAGTATGATCAGGTTACTAGGTTAAACATGTACATGTATACTCCCAAAATGTACAAAAAGAATATCCATGTAAGCATCCCTATACAATCATAACGAGTGTAATGATATCTAGTCAGCATCCCTGTAAGCCTCGTCAATCAAAACACGGTCTACATAGACACACCTGATAGCTACATAAAGGAGAAACCCTCGTCATCATCCTCAAAGTCCGGCTCTGCCTGGAAGGCTACGCCATCATCTGAACCTACAACAGGGTCTGGTTGGTGTGTACAACACCGTCCCGTAACGTGGGAGTGAGTGATCAACTCAGTAGAACAATAAAGCAAAGGTTAACATGTTATCAATTCAGTCAAGCAGTATGATAAAGCAATACAATCAAACATTCCTAAGTACTCTTATTAATGCAGGAATGGTATGTATAAATGATGCATGCCCTCGCCTGTACTCCCTCTCCGATCTTCATCTAACGGTCGCGCATGTCAGTCACTTCCTCAGTGCTCTGCCCAACACCAAACGGCACATGCAGTGCGGTGCATGAACATGATTATCAAGTTCTTATTAGTCCTTTTCATACAGCAGGATTGGAAAGCTAAGGTACCTCCCTTATATCAATTCCCAAACGATGATCTATTCTAGGGTCGTCAGTCCTAGTAAATCTCATACGATGCTACCGTTCTAGGTCGCTACAAAGGGCTCGTCACCTTATCAGTGTAGGCCTAGTTTGTACTCTGGTTGCTACGGAGAGACTCATCGACTCAACGCAGTCTCAAAGTACACTCGAGGTCACTACCACCCATATCTTACCAACTGGCAGTCTATTTTCGAAGGCTCGTCACAAACCCGATTGGGGACCACAGCCAAGCTGTGCAAGGGTAGGCCAACAACTTGAATATAGTGTCCCATACCACCGTATTCAACTCATGAGTTTAGGTTGCTCACTAGTCACTATAGGGAGGCTCGTCACCCCAGCGTAGGCCGACAGCTCAACCACGGTGTCCCATACCACTATGTCCGGCTCATGAGTCTTAGCGGATCAAGGTACCAAGGTTAAAGGGATTTTCCACTGGTGAGTTTGATACCTTAGATTCAAGCAGTAGCGTCCATACATGGTGAATATACATCAAGTCAATTAGGTTACTTGACGAGCTCGACTGGTACGAGCGTACGCTAAATTAATCAACAAGGTACCGTTGTCGACGATCATCGTACGACTCGGATTTACCGAACGCATCAATTGTGGTGAGACTAATGCAGCCACTCAAATAGGAATTGTTACCAATTGCCTGGACTACATAGTAGTCCCAATCATATTCAAATAAAGCATATGGAGACATGTGATAATCATATAAGCATTTAACGAACATTACATATAGGAAACTATACATATAGATAAGGTAGCTGAGAATTTTATCTCAACACCCTTATTAAATACAGTTCAACGAACAATACCTCATTCAGACATTTTATCAATCACATAGAACATGATATTATACATGTGCATTTTATACATAAACCACGTAGTTGAAATTATGACTACATGAAGGAAATTATATACCTAGGTAAGGTAGTTGGGAAATCCTATCTCAACGCCTTAAATATATACAATTCATTGGACCATTTCTCATTCAAATATTTTATCAAACACTTAGTCTACACATTCCATCATATATGAAATAAATTAGTTATAACCTATATTAGAGCAAATCCTTCCACCAAGGAGTTGCCACCCATACAACAAGCATGTATTCTCAAACAATAATCAGCGCAAGTAGAAATCATAATTTCATATTCATTTAAGCATTTCAACAAACACATGAAAGGCATTAAAATTAATATAGTTTACATATATGTGTAATATATGGGAAACATCGCATCTAATCACATGTGACAGTAATCAAGTCAGTCATAAACCATTACTGATATTGAAGGCCTTGAAAACCATAACCTAAATGTTTATAGTCCGCACCTTTCACCGGTAAACTTGTATCGAACTCAGTTTAAAAGTTAATCTTTGTCTACGGCACAACGGCTACCTGGTTCATGAAATAGGTTAGCTATTTCGCCTATTGCTCTATTTGGATATCTATATCAGTTTAAGGTTAGAATTTCTTAACCGAAAATGGAATCAGAATCGCCAGTATAGCGATACAGATAGGTCGATTCAGCACGTGGAGCAATGGGCTTGGATACCAGGAACTCTCTCCCACTTTCCCTCTCACTTTCTCTCTTTCCTTCTCTCTTTGCTCTCTTCTCTCTCCTAGGGTTGCAAAATCGTATGGAATGAGAGAGGGTTTAAGGCCCTTATATAGGCCCAGGTTTGATGGAAATGGCCCCAGGGCCAAGGTATACTTAGGTTATATCCAAAGGGCGTCTGTTTCAGCCCAATGGAGTACTTTTGGTAGCTCCTTTTTCACATGTGGTCGAACTTAAGCTCCTTGACCATGGATCTAGGTCAAGCTGAGTTTTCATTTCGATCGAATTTACAGATCAGTCGTGGCGAACCAGTTTTAGTTCAACAGTCACGGGCACTCGATCAGGGCCACAAGTACATGGCCATGTATGGGACATTTTCCCTGATCCGAGGGTGTATTTGGGTCAGATTCTGACAGTTTGAATCCTTATATTTAGCCCACAAGTGACACAACTTAGATTACTTAAATTTAGATTTTATTTCTAAATATTTTCACATTTCTCATACACTTCGTTCCAGGCTCAAGTTATGCATTTCTGGACATAATTAAGACTTGATTCCTAAGGGGGTTGTCAAATCTAGTAATGTGGTTATAACTGTATAGTTTCGCGGTCATCGGACACTCGACGTGCGGTTCAGGTCCGATATGAAGTTTCGGTGCGCTCCCGAGAGCAACCGAGTTTAGGGATGGATTCTAGATTTCAGGGTAATGTAGCGTCAATGATACTGCACGGTTTGGGTCTTGCAAATCATATTTAAAGTGATTAGTGCTAATTGCATAGAGAATCTAGTTTAGTGCTAAATTAATTCTCATTTAGTTTCTAAAGGATTTAGTCCTATTTGATTTCTACCTGAGGTGGTACTTAGGCCTTTGTAGTTTGTATAGAAAGTGATCTAAGCTATTAATACTTAACTAAATTACGCCCTAATTACAACAGAATAAGGTCCTAGGGCAATTCTACGTCCAAGGACGTCCATTTCCAAGTTGGAAAAAAATCCGGGATGTTACAACTATAGTCGTAGATCGCTTTTCTTGAATGACGAATGTTTGATGTTCAATTAAATAGAAATGGTCCAGGGTTCTAGTTGATTTTAATTAGATTTAAACCTAAAGGCTACTTGCATTAATTTCCTCAAATCTCAATAATAGTAAACACTCTTTTCTTTTGAAAAATCAGAATGACAGAGTTTTGAGATAAAAGAATTATTGAAAAAGCTATAAATAAATTTATAAATACCGCTTTATAGCTTGACAATAAATGAGGCTTCTCTCTCTCTTGAATTAGGACTTTGATAGGCTTAAGTTGTATATTTAGATTGAGAAAGAACCTCTATTTATAGTCAGAAAATTTTGTTCATTTGGCTGGTCAAAGCATCGGATTCAGTTCCAACAAATTTTCAAATTCGAGCGGGATAAGTTTAAACAGATTTTCAACTAGTCGATGAGCTTGTTCGACTGGTCAAGGATGACCTTCAACTGGTCGAACAAGCAGAATCCAATTTTATTTTAGTTGCCAGACTTTGAGTCAATGAACCTTCAACTGGTCGAAAGGGGTCCTTCAACTGGTTGAAGACGCAATAGAATTTTTGTTATATTTCGGTTGTTTCTTAGACTAGTCGAGGAATTTCTTAGACTGGTCGAAGCAGAACTTAGACAAGTCGAAACTCAGTCAATTATAAGTATAAAAACCTAATTTAAATATGTTTTGAAAGCCCTTAAACCTAAGGTCTTTCTAGGGTTCAAAATACTTGTATGGAATGAACTTCATAGGAATAAAAACTTGAAGTTTTCAAAGAAGCTTAATCTTCTACTAAAAGAGTTGAACTTGTCGAATGAAGCTTGATCTTCTACTAGCATTTTTAATAGAACTTGAACTTATACTGAAAGGTGAACTTTCCATCTTGATCCAAATGACTTGAACTTGTACTTGAAGGTGAACTTTCCATCTTGATCCACGTGACTTGAACTTAAGCTTGTCTTCAACTTGAACATCAGCTAGACTTCAACTTGAACATGAGCTTGTCTTTAACTTGAAGAACACTGTGCTAAGTTGTTTTGACAAGATGAAATTTGACAAAACAAGTGTGACATATGCTTTAAACATAATAGCACTTACACATATCCAACATGTGCACTGTCAAGAAACCAGCACCCTCGCCTTCTCCAAGTACACAATTGAAAATCTTGATTGTTCATCTTCTTCGGTCGCGTGCAGTGAAACTATACCTCTCCAATCTTCTTACATCTATATTCAGTTAATCTAAACC
Organism: Magnolia sinica; assembly: GCF_029962835.1. Taxonomy (NCBI): domain Eukaryota; kingdom Viridiplantae; phylum Streptophyta; class Magnoliopsida; order Magnoliales; family Magnoliaceae; genus Magnolia; species Magnolia sinica. The sequence continues at coordinate 46,895,940 of NC_080590.1, forward strand.
ACTTGAACCACATCATAGCTTTCAGCGATCTAGGATCAAAACTAAACAGCAGTGCTACCAAGAAAACTAGCATTGACCATGTCTTTCACATGTCTTTCTCGCAACTGCGACCTGAAACCTTCTATATTAAAACCATTAACCAAGCTCATCTTAACCTTCAATTCTTTATCCTTGAGCTTCAATGCATCCATCTAAACCATTCAGGAGCTTCGGAGTGAGCAAATAATGATCGAGTCAGGATCCACCATTAACACACTACCTTATTCCTTGTTAAAAGCTCTCCAATACCACACAATCTCAAAGGGTCCCTTATATAAAATCCAAAACAATCATCGAGAGGCCCACAAGATCAGCATGTAATCACTAAGTTTTAATCGAGATTAGATAAAACCCTTGGAAACATCAGACTAAGTCATCTGTTATGGAAATTATTCGACGGACTTCCCAACTGTAAGACCCGACGTAAGAACCCCCTCTCACTACGTGAAAAATGGAAAAAAAAAAAAAAGGACGGATTTCGAGATGGTTCTGGACCGTCTCTAAAATTGCTTGGTTTAAAGACGCTTTAGAGACGGCCGTAAACCGTCTCTAAAATTTTAAACGGCCCCTGACCGTCCCTAATATTGTCTTAAAAATTTGAACGTCTACAAATTATTTAAGACGGTCGTTGACCGTCTATATGCGGCCATCTGAGATGGTCAAAGACCATCCCTAATAGAGACGGTCATCGACCGTCTTATATACGGTCATTAGAGACGGTCATTGGCCGTCTGCATTAGAGACGGTCCTTCGCCGTCTTTTAGTTGTAATCTGAGACTGTCAAAGACCGTCTCTATTAGAGACGGTCCTTAGCCGTCTTATAGCCCTGTCAAAGACCGTCTCTACTAGAGACTATCAAAGACCGTCTCGATTAGAGACCGTCAACGACCGTCTCTATTAGGGACGGTCCTAAACCGTCTCTAATGCTAAAATTTGATTTAAAAAATATTTAAGAAGCTTAGAAAAAATAATTAACAAATTTTTAAGAAAATTTTAGATTTCCACAAAAAAAAAAAAAAAAACTTTGATTTTAAAAAATTCTAGATTTTCAAAAAAAAAAAAAATAAATAAGAACTTTGAATAATGTTGATAACTTTGAAAAAAAAAAAATTCGATAAAAAAATGATATTTTGAAAAAGAAAATATAAAAACTTAAATAAAATTGTGAAAAAATTGACAAATTGTAAAAAAATATATATTTTTTAAAAAAGAAAACTAGATTTTGTATTTTGACCAAAAAAATTAAAAAGTTATATAAAAAGATTTCGATAAAAAAAATGATATTTTGAAAAGAAAATTTTAAAAATTAAACAAATTGTGAAAAAATCGACAAATTGTAAAAAAAAAAATATTTTTAAAAAAGAAAACTAGATTTTTTATTTTGACAAGAAAAATTGAAAAGTTATATAACAAAAGTGAAATTTAAAAAATGATATTTTGAAAAAGAAAATTTAAGAAATTAAACAAAATTGTGAAAAAATTGACAAATTGTAAAATATATATATTTTTTTAAAAAGAAAATTAGATTTTGTATTTTGACAAGAAAAATTGAAAAGTTAGATAACAAAAGTGAAATATTTTATAATAAAAATGATATTTTGTTAAAAGAGTAAAAATATATACATTTTGAAAAAAAATGTTATTTTTAAATAGAAATTGAAATTTATCTGTGAAAAATAAAATTACTAAATTATTAGGCACATCCACTAGTTGAACCTTTAATCATTTTTGGACAATCTAATCAGTTCAGATTGAAGAATAAATAACTTCAGATGTTTAAATCAAATTTCACTGAAATTGTGTGATCAATCTTGTATGCCTAATATCTTTCTCATATGTAAACTGATTGAGGCGAGTAACTACTCAAATTGAGGGTATTGATCAGTAAAATAGAGTGAACGGACCAGACATGTAAAATGGGCCAAATATTCTGGTCAAAATTGCAATGTGAGAACCTAAGAATTGATGTTAGTAAGTTTTGTGGGCCCCATCATGATGTGTGTCGAACATCAACACCGTGGATTTGATGTGTCCCCTTTAGGTTATGAGATATCTCAAAAATCATCTATATACGAAACTCAAGTGGGCCATACCATCTAAAACTATGTGAAGACATCCTAAAAAATATAAAAGCACTTGGTGGGGCCCACATGAGTTTTGGATGCGGCTGAAAATTGGTCTGACCCCTCATCCAAGTGGGACACACATAATGAGTGGGTTGGATATGTGAATCACATTTAGGCAGGCCCAATATATGATTATGAATTTTTTAATGAAACCCCTCTCCACTATATTGTGTGGTGTGGCCCACCGAAGTCATGGATTGACTTTATTTTTAAGCTCTTGGCCCACCCAAGTCATGGATTGACTTTCTCCATATCGTTCAATGCTTTTCTTAGATCATTTTAATATATTAACTAAAAAATGGGGTGGGTCGAAGGCTTAAGTGGACTACAAAGTGGGGATTGAACGTCCGCCATTAAAAATAACATTCACAGAAGTTTTGGATCAAGCTGATGTGAGAAATTTAATCTTGTGGAATCGACCATTGATTAACCTTTAACTAAAATTTATATGATTATACTATCTTAGATGTTTATTAATTGAGCCTTTTTCTTCCTTAACAGAATCCATTACTAGATTCTCTTTTTTGTGTTCATTCGTCTGCTGCCAAGTAAAGGCTCTAAGTATTCAGTTTTTTCTTCTGTACAAATGGAACACCTTTTCAAATATTTGAGACAAAATTGGCCTTGAACATTTTTTATATGATTTTCTTTTTTTCAAATTTTTGAGACGAAAATGGCCTTAAACATTTTTTATATGATTTAAAAAAATAAAAATAAAAAAATAAAAAAATAAAAATTGAGACTAAAATGGCCTTGAACATTTTTTATACGATTTCTATTTTTTCAAATTTTTGAGACGAAAATGACCTTGAACATTTTTTATACGACTTCTTTTTTTCAAAATTTTGAAACGAAAATAGCCTCAAACATTTTTTATACGATTTCTTTTATTACTATTTTCTAGTATTCTTCTCTCGCCATGATCTCTTGTACTTTCTAAACATGAGGTAAGTAAAGAGATTAAATGGACCACAAAGTTGGTCCACAATAATTCATATCTTTTTGTGTTTTCTCTTCATTTATATCTTTTTAGTATTATGAACATGTTAGATGTCAAATAAACATTACTATAGGTCCAAGGAAGGTATCAACGGTGGAAATCATTATTCCACACTGTTTCATGTGGCATGGTCCAATTGAGTTTTGGATTTACCGAAAATTCAGGATCAACCCATACTGTTCATCCATTTTTCGAGATCATTTTAAAGAATTGCCCAAAAAATGATTCATATCCAAAGATTAATTAAATGGACCACACCACAAATAAGGGGAACAAATTGGCTACTCCCCCTGACACCATCCAATGGCTGGTGGTTGGTGCTCTGTGGGCCCCACCATAATGTATGTGTTTAATCCATGTCATCCATCTATTTGGAGAGATCATTTTAGGGCAATGTCCAAAGAACAAGTTAAATCTAAAGCTCTAGTGGACCCCAGCACAGATGATGGACCCCAACACAAATGATCATTTTAGGACAACCATTTTTTTAAAAAAAAAAACTTTTGAAGCAGTTGGATTTCAAATAAACATTACAATGGGCCTTAGGATAGTTTCAATGGTGGGAATCACCCTCCTTGTTATTTTTTGTGGCGGGGTGTACTACAGATTTTTATGTCTCATTCTTTGGCTCATGACTTAAAATGATATCTCAAAATGGATGGATGGTGTGGATATAACAAATACATCATAGGTTTTTATATTTTTAAATATTATATATATATATATGGAAAAGGTTATGTACGTCGAGCTCATGGGAACTCCCCCATGAGGTCGAGCTGTGTGGGCCACACCATGACATGTGTCAAAAATCAACACCATGCATTTGATGGGTCCCCTTTAAATTATGGGATATCCCAAAAATCAGCAGTATATGGAACTCAAGTGGGCCATACCATCTAAAATCATGTGAAGACATGCCTAAAACATATAAAAGTACTTGGTGGGGCCCCACCTAAAATTTGGATGCATCCGAAACTTGGTATGACCCCTCATCCAAGTGAAACACACATAATGGATGGGCTGGATTTGTGAACTACATCTCTGTAGGCCCAAAAAATAATTATGAATGTTTTAATATAGGGTAACCCTTCTCAACTTTTGTATATTGTGTGGCCTACACAAGTCACATATTGATTTGATTTTTAATCCCTAGGCCCACCATGGAATATTGCATCTAACTGATGGAGTAGATGTTTAACACGCATCATGGTGGGGCCTACAAAGCCATACCAGATCTAAAACACAAGTTACGTTATTTAGTGTATAGAAACAATGTGTGATTTTTGTGTTTAATGTAAAATAGTGGTGACAGATTCTTAATAATAGTGGCAATGATATATAGAGTTATCCAAACCATCTAAATAATGGGTCTAGTTATTAATGGTTAATATTTAAACTTTTTATTATATGAAACTATCTTAATCATCTATTAAATGGTCCCTTAAATGTAGGGATATTAATGTAGTTAATGTGCTAAATTATGGAAAACTCACAACTTGCGGATTTGAAACTAACATCTCATTTCGGAAAAGGGATTTAATTCCAATTCCCTCTTCTCATTTCCAATTCCCTCTTCTCCAACATCGCTGAACTCCCTGGAGAATGCCTCTCTGGATGACGGGCTGGAAGCCATCGCGCATCTTCCGGTTTGTGGACTCGTTGCGGCAGGTGCAGGTAGTGAGTGGACTGCATCTCTCCATGAGTATGAAAAGCTTTTCATACGAATGGATACTCCAAGGTCTGTTGATTTTTATGGATTTTCTTTGTTTCATGTACAATTCCTACAGTTTGGAAGATTAATTTTCTTTTTTTAAATGTAATTTTCGTGACTTCTCTTCCTATGGTTTTCATTTGCAATTCCTATGATTTTGATGGTGGAGATCTTTTTCTTTCTTAAGTTTGATACTAGATTCATACGTCTCCATCTTTAAGCAAATTGATGGGTTTGATCTCGTTGCATGGAATTGCATGATCTCTAGATACATCCAATGGTCTAGCTTGACGATGCATGTTGCATGTTTGATGAAATGCCTGACAGAAAAAATCTCTTTAGAAAAATCCTATTTACGAGATGTGGAGGGAAAGTATTCAGTGGAATGGTTTTTTTTTTTTTTACATGTGAATCGGCTTCAAGTGTTTATTGTGTGACATGCAGTAATTCTATTGGCGTCTTACTAAAAGTCTTTTCTTCCTTGAAACAACATCTTCTGTATTTGGGCAGAAGCCTGGCTTTGGAGGCTAGGCTTTTGATCAACTCCAACTCAAACAAGTCCTTTTGGTAGTGCATTTCAACAAACATAGTCAGCATTTGGAAGATTTATTTCCTTCTCATCTTAAGGTTTTCTTTGGTCTTTATGTGGTCACAATAAGGGATACAGATTGTTCTATCTTTCAGATTCAAGATCTGGTGGATGATACCCAGAAATGGAAAGTCTGACAGTGATGTTCCTGTCAAATCTCAGATTCTCCTCTATTTTTTTTCTCCTTTCTCCTTGTTTCAGAAGTGGGTCTCTCCCAAACTTCCCACAAACAATTGGGAAAGTTGATAATTCAGAAAATTAGGTTGTTTTTGTGGATAAATCTAAGAGTTATTGTTCCTTCAAGTCAGAGGTTAGTCTTAGAGATCACTTTGGAGCTTGATTTATCAATCAACTTGGAGAGAAGTTTGGAATTTTGATTGGAGCTAAATATGAAATCAGTTTTGAAAAATCTCATTGATTAGCTTAGAACTGAGCCAGGAGGACTTAGTTCGTAGTTTGTAAGTAATGAAACTAACTGCGAATCCATTAAACAAGGCTTTGTCAATTGTTGTCAGAGTAAAGCTTCAGAATATAAGTGACTTGTTAATTAGTTCATCGAGTAAACTCAAAAACTTTAAAAAAGAATAAGAAAAGAAAAGAAAAAGCAAAAAGAACTCGAAAACTAAGTGACCAGCTTTGGAATACTCCTCGATTGGATCAGTTATAAAAACTGATGTGGAATATGTGGTTAATCGGGGCAATGGTGTTTAATTGGTGCTGCTGCATTTGGTTGCTTGTTCATGTTTCTTGTTTCTACATGGTTGTTTTAATATTAGCTACTGATTAAATAGTCTCACATCATTTATTATTATTTCTTACATGACCTAAGATAATTTTCATTAATGCTTGATACACCTTAAGAGTGGGCCCACCACATTTTTCAAATCAGTGGTGAGCTCCACCATCCACATAATCAGTTAAGTGAACCCCACAAATTGTCCTATCAGAATTTTAGACCCTGTGATTTCTTTGATCAGTGAACTTGCCCTTCATATGTGTTGCATCTCTCCATTGCAAGAAGCACTTTTGCTTGCTTGACCTTCATTACCTTTCTAGATCACCCCAGAAGACTATGAATGGATTATCCTTTATGGCTTGACCTTAGGTTTCCTTTATAATTCCCACTCTAGAGGTTAATGCTGCAAAAAGGTCAAAAAGTTTTTAAAAATGAAAAAACTTGAGACAATCCTAGTCTTGTCTTCTAATGCTTTTATCTTAGAGACATTAATTCGATATTAGTTATCCAGATAATGCCCTTGTGTTTCTTTGCAACCATGAACTAACATCGCTGGTGAGAATGAAATATTTCCAATGGTTTCTTTTACAACAAATCTTGCATTGCTCTCTCTCTCTCTCTCTCTCTCTCTCTCTCTCTCTCTCTCTCTCTCTCTCTCTCTCTCTCACACACACACACACACACTTGTTCAGAATGGTGTATTACTTTTTGTGGGCATATTATTAGCTTTACACCTGTCAATGAAAAAAGCTCTTTAAAGTTATTCTTTGAAATCATGTGTTTATCTGTCTGATGGCCTCTACAGCCTGGTATTAATATGTGGATCTTGTTTTTTTAATATTCTAATGCACCAACTAAACTCATCTATGGAAAGGCCTTTCTTTCTAATTGTTCTCGGCAGGATGGCACCCGAGGTTATGGAGCAATTGCATGGTTAAATCATTTGTTTGGTAGTGGATGCTCAGTGGTTGAAGTTCTACAAGAGTAATCCAATCAGATGGTTAAATCATTTGTTTGGTATGAATGTCAGTCTATGCTTTATTCACATTGGGCCCATGATTTGGACAGGTTGCATTGCTTTACATGTATAGCGTAGGTTTGGTGAATGGGACAGATGACAATGGTATTGGTTCTGTTCCATTAAATTGTAATCACTTTCCTGGATCAGAACAACTCGTCCTTACTTACTGTGGCATACCTGCCTATCTTGATCATCCAAATCATGTTGGATGTGGAAATTGGCCTGAAATACTCTGAGTAGATGAGCCTTACCCTCAGATTGGTGGCTGTTAAACAAATGGGTTCAATGAAAATGGTAAGATCCAAATTGCATGGGAAAATTTCAGCCGTCTTGATTGTGTATTTCATGATCCCATCTCATTTAGTTAGCATTTGATAATGACTTTTATTTACCATTTGTTATTTGAACTTTGTCTGGTGATCTTGTTATTCTAATCTTGTTACTATCTAGACTCTCGATGACACATTCTAATCTTGTTACTATCTAACTTCCTCATATATTACTAGGCAACACAATATCATTTCTTTCTTTTAATTATAATTCTTCTTTGACTGTTTTAGATTAATAAGGGATGTCACCGTATTCAAGGAACTGTTTCAACATGACAATGACGGTAAGCTTAACTCTAAATATCACTTTATAATAAGAATTTGTGCTCTTTATTGCCTATTTTTGAATTATAATTTTTTATATAATTGACACCTTTTATCTCAGAATATGATATATGAAGTAGCATATGAACGAAATCCTTATCAAAATCCACACCTAGGGGAGTACAAATAAGAGGATTGATCTTAACAGTATGGTCATCATGGACAGAAAATGCTTGTAATGAATGTTTATGAGTACTTGGTAATTTTGGAGTCCTTGGTTAGGGTTTGGGCTGAAAGTACGAGTGTTGGAGCCGATGCTTTCGAAGTCCGAACTCATTCTTTTGAAAAATAATATTAGTAAATATGGATTTTCTTGTTAAAAAGAAAATGGAAGATGGATTGAAAAAAACATAAAAGAGATTTTTTTTTTCTTCTTCTTTTTTGCTTCAAGAGAGAGACGGAGAGGTGAGAGTGGAGAAATCGAGGGAGATAGTGGGGGAATGAAGTGGCCGCGTGAGATTTAAAAATAGCGAGTGTAGTTTGGTTTGAAAATGACGTTTCGCATGCGTAGCATGCATTTCTTTTAAGACGGTAATTTGGTTTTACTGAAGACAATTGAATTACATAGCCAAGTGTTTAATGTAGGGAACTTCTCTAAAAATGTTATTCTGAATTTATAATATATAACCTATTCTCAAATCCCAAAACCTATAATTTTTTTTAATAGCTGATTGCCGCCTCTAGCATGTTTTAGATACATGATGCTCTACATATTGTTCCCCTTTGGTTGGATCCTTGTCAAATAAATAAACAATATATTATGGTTCCTTTTAGTTTTTGCTGATTCTGATTTTTCTGTAGCTGATAAATTAACCTGGGGTGTCATCTTACTCCTATATATTTGGCTTTTGGCAGATCCTGTGTTCTTCTTTTTCTCTATTAGTTACTTAGACTATCAAATGTTGATTTTCTTTCATTGTTTAGTTTTTGGTGTATGTGATTGTCTGCATTATTGTAAATTACTGTTCATTTTACCATTTTTGGAACCCACACAAATGATCTTGGCTCGCTTAAGTTTGTCACAGAAAACTTGCCACCAATGCTTGTTACTAAAACTTAAGTTACTGATGAGTACAATCCAATGATTGAATCTCTTTGGTGGTGGAAACTCTTTAAGTACTTGAGACTGTGTTCCCTACTTCTTAGCCCCCTCTTGATCTAGCATATACGGAAACATGGCCACTTTGATTGCAGTAATTTCAGCCTAAGAGGAGACATGTAGTTTCAGTTTCTTTTATATTAGATTTTTTTTTTTTTTGTTTGTTTGTTTGATTCTTTCTCTTTTTTCCCTTTTTGTTTGGACAATTGGCAACTGTTAGAGAAATTGGGCTTCCTCTTATATCTTCTTCTGTTATCCAATTTCATAAACACTTACATATAACATGTGTTGATACTCTATGATCTTAGTGAAAATTTAAAGTGCAAGGCAAACTCACTTGATTTTTTTGATTTCATTTGATTTTTTTGATTTCATTTGATTTCATTTGATTTTTTTGATTTCATTTGATTTTTTTTGTATTGATGCATCATGCATGGTTTTATGATAAAACACATGTATATATGTGTGTATATGTATGCATGCACACATGGATGGATGAAACGAATGCATGCATGCATGGATGGACAGATTATGCATGTGTGTATGCATGCATACATGCATGGATGGATTTATGTGTGTGTATATGTATGTATGTATGCATGCATGGATGGAAGACTGGATGGATGGATCATCACGCATGTGTGTGTATGTGTGTATGCATGCATGGATAGATGGATGGATTGTTAGATCATGGATGGATGGATCATCATGCATGTGTTTATGTATGTATGCATGCATGGATGAATGGATGTATCGTCATGCATGTTTGTATGCATGTATGTATGTATGCATGATCCCAAACCTAAACCCGACCCCAAACCCAAACCCGATTTCCTAAACCTAAACCTTAACTTATCCTCAATTCCCTAAAGCTATAACCTATAACCTATAACCTAAAACCTACACCTAATCATGTGCATATATTTGCGGATATATATAGATCCATGTATCGGTTGCATGGATCTATATATAGGTTGCATTATAGGGAAACATTTAATGATGTGTCAAACAGGTTGTGGCTATCAAAGATATAATATCACCTCCTTATAGGGAAACATTTAATGATGTGTACAGGTAAATTTATTTTTTTATTCCTTATATTGTTTCTCAGTTATATTTGTGTTGGTTTCAGAGTACAGGTAGTAATAAAAAGTGTTGGTCGATTGTGGCTTATAGATAAAGGGATGAGTAACCAATAATACGAATATAAGAGGCATTCCCCAAGTATCCAAATGCTTTTAGATACAATTATGTTGTTTTTAAATGTATTAGATCGAAATTGATGGAGCAGACCCGGATGTGCATCGGAGCTATCCGGATGTTGAGCGGGGGTCCTTGGAAGGTGGGAACCACTGTTATGACCATGATGAAGCTGTCCATTTCCTATGGATAACATTGGATTGGCCTGACTATTTAGACAGGCCATGTTTAAGTATTAACTCGAAATTGATGGAGCCGACCCGGATGTCCGTTGGAACTATCCGGATGTTAAGCGGGAGTCCCTGGAAGGTGGGAACTGCTATTATGACCATGATGAAGATGTCCATTTCATATGGACAGCATTGGAGGGGCCTACCCATTTGGACATACCGTGTTTATATATTTGATCGAAATTAATGGAGCAGACCCGGATGTGCGTCGGAGCTATTCGGAAGAGCGGGGTTCCCTGGAAAGAAGGAACTACTATTATGACCATGATGAAGCTGTCCATTTTTTATGGGCAGCATTGGAAGGGCCTGCCCATTTGTGCCGGATGGCCGTGTTTATATCTGTATTTGCAGGGACCATACCCTTAACCTAAACCAAAACCTATGACCTAAAACCTTAACCTATAACCTAAACCTCAACCTTAACCTAAACCTAAACCTTAACTTAAAACCTAAACCTAAACCTAAAACCTAAATATATTCTCAAATCCCTAAACCTAAACCTACACTTAATCCTAATCTTAACTCCCTAACCTAAACCTATACCTAAACTTGAAAACCCAAACATAAACCCAATCCCGAACCTGAACCTAAACCTTAACCTTAACCTATTCTCAATTCCCTAAACCTATATCTTATAACCTAAACCTAAACCTAAACCTTAACCTTAACCTATACCAATAACCTTAACCTAAACCTAAACCTAAACCTTAACCTAAACTTATAACCATAAGCTAAAACCTAAACCTATAACCTAAACCTAAATCAAAACATATAACCAAAACCAAAACCTATATCCTAAACCCAAATGCATTCTCAAATCCTATAACCCATAATCTAAACCTAAACCTAAACCTAAACCTATAACCTATAACCAAAACCAAAACCTATAACCTAAACCAAAGCCAAAACCTATAACCTAAACCCGAACCCATTCTCAAATCTAAAAACCTATAACCTAAACCGTTAACCTATAACCTAAATCAAAACCTATAACCTAAACTAAACTTAAACCTAAAACCAAAACCTAAAACCTAAACCTATAATCTATAACCTAAATCAAAACATATAATCAAAATCAAATCCCAAAACCCAAACCTAAACCTAAACTTAAACCTAAAACCTAAACCTAATCCTATAACCTAAAGTCAAATCCCTAAACCTAAACCTAAACCTAATCCTATAACCCAAACTTAAATCCCTAAACCTTAACTTATAACCTAACCTAAACCTATACTTATAACCTAAAACTATTCTCAAATCCCAAAACCTATAACCTAAACCTAACCTTTCCCTAAACCTATAACCTAAACTCAATTCCCTAAACCTAAACCTAGACCTAAACCTAAACCTATAGCCTAAACTCAAATCCTTAAACCTTAACCTATAACCTAACCTAAACCTATACTTATAACTTAAAACTATTCCCAAATCCCAAAACCTATAACCTAAACCTAAGCTTTCCCTAAACCTACAAGCTAAACTCAATTCCCTAAAGCTAAACCTACACCTAATCCTAATCTCAACTCCCTAACCTAAACCTAAACATAAACTTGAAAACTCAAACTTAAACCCAATCCCGAACCTGAACCCGATTTCCTAAACCTAAACCATAACTCATTCTCAAATCCAAAAACCTATAACCTAAACCTAAACCAAAACCAAAACTTATAACCTAAACCCGAACCCATTCTCAAATCCCAAAACCTATAACCTAAACCAAAACCAAAACCTATAACCTAAACCCGAATCCATTCTCAAATCCCAAAACCTATAACCTAAACCCGAACCCATTCTCAAATCCCAAAACCTATAACTTAAACCTAAACCTTAACCTAAACCTATAACCTATAACATAAATCAAAACCTAAACCTAAACCTAAAACCAAAACCTATAACCTATAACATAAATCAAAACCTATTACCTTTCCCTAAACCTTAACCTAAACCTATAACCTATAACCTAAATCAAAACCAAAACCAAACCTAAACCTAAACATAAACTATAACCTATAACCTAAACCTAAACCTAAAACCTAATGTATTCTTAAATCTCTAAACCTAACCTACACCTAATCCTAATCTCAACTCCCTAACCTAAACTTAAACCTAAACTTGAAAACCCAAACCTAAACCCGATCCTGAACCCGAACCCAATTTCCTAAGCCTAAACCTTAACCTATAACCTAACCTAAACCTATATTTATAACCTAAACCTATTCTCAAATCCCAAAACCTATAACTATAACCTAAACCTTAACTAAAAACCTATTACCTAACCTAAACCTAAACATATAACCTTAACCTAAACCTAAACCTATAACCTTAACCTTAACATATAACTTTAACCAAAACCTATAATCTAAACCTATTCTCAAATCCAGAACCTGATTTCCTAAACCTAAACCTTAACTTATTCTCAATTCGCTAAACCTATAGCTTATAACCTAAACTGAAACCTAAACCTATACCTTAACCTATAACCTAAACATAAACCTAAAACCTAAATGTATTCTCAAATCCCTAAACCTAAACCTACACCTAATCCTAATCTCAACTCCCTAACCTAAACCTAAACCTAACATGAAAACCCAAACCTAAACCTGATCCTGAACCCGAACCCGATTTCCTAAACCTAAACCTCAACCTATTCTCAATTCCCTAAACCTTAACCTATAACCTAACCTAAACCTAAATCTATAACCTAAACCTAAACCTATAACCTAAGTGTATTCTCAAATCCTTAAACTTAAACCTACACCTAATCCTAATCTCAACTCCTTAACCTAAACCTAAACCTCAACCCGATCCTGATTTCCTAAACCTAAACATTAACCTATTCTCAATTCCCTAAACCTATATCTTATAACCTAAACCATAACCTAAACCTAAACCTAAACCTATAACCTATAACCTTAACCTAAACCTAAACTTAAACCTGTAACCTATAACCTAAACCTAAACCTAAAACCTAAATGTATTCTCAAATCCCTAAACCTAAACCTACACCTAATCCTAATCTCAACTCCCTAACCTAAACCTAAACCTAAACTTGAAAACCCAAACCTAAACCCGATCCCGAACCTGAACCCTATTTCCTAAACCTAAACCTTAACCTATTCTCAATTCCCTAAACCTATAGCTTATAACCTAAACCGAAACCTAAACCTATACCCAAACTTAAACCTATAAACTATAACCTAAACATAAACCTAAAACCTAAATGTATTCTTAAATCCCTAAACCTAAACCTACACCTAATCCTAATCTCAACTCCCTAACCTAAACTTGAAAACCCAAACCTAAACCTGATCCTGAACCCGAACCCGATTTCCTAAACCTAAACCTCAACCTATACTCAATTCCCTAAACCTTAACCTATAACCTAACCTAAACCTAAATCGATAACCTAAACCTAAACCTATAACCTAAGTGTATTCTCAAATCCTTAAACCTAAACCTACACCTAATCCTAATCTCAACTCCTTAACCTAAACCTAAACCCGATCCCGATTTTCTAAACCTAAACATTAACCTATTCTCAATTCCCTAAACCTATATCTTATAACCTAAACCTAAACCTAAACCAATAACCTATAACGTTAACCTAAACCTAAACTTAAACCTATAACCTATAACCTAAACCTAAACCTAAAACCTAAATGTATTCTCAAATCCCTAAACCTAAACCTACACCTAATCCTAATCTCAACTCCCTAACCTAAACCTAAACCTAAAGTTGAAAACCCAAACCTAAACCCGAACCCGAACCCGATTTCCTAAACCTAAACCTTAACCTATTCTAAATTCCCTAAACCTATAGCTTATAACCTAAACTGAAACCTAAACCTATACCTAAACCTAAACCTAAACCTATAACCTATAACCTAAACATAAACCTAAAACCTAAATGTATTCTCAAATCCCTAAACTTAAACTGACAGCTAATCCTAATCTCAACTCCCTAACCTAAACCTAAACCTAAACTTGATAACCCAAACCTAAACCCGATCCTGAACCCGAACCCGATTTCCTAAACCTAAACCTTAACTTATTCTCAATTCTCTAAACCTTAACCTATAACCTAACCTAAACCTAAATCTATAACCTAAACCTAAACCTAAAACCTAAGGGTATTCTTAAATACTTAAACCTAAACCTACACCTAATCCTAATCTCAACTCCTTAACCTAAACTTAAACCTAAATTTGAAAACCCAAACCTAAACTCGATCCCGAACCCGAACCCGATTTCCTAAACCTAAACATTAACTTATTCTCAATTCTCTAAACCTATATCTTATAACCTATACCTAAACCTAAACCTGTAACCTATAACCTTGACATAAACCTAAACCTAAACCTGTAACCTATAACCTACACCTAAACCTAAAACCTAAATGTATTCTCAAATCCCTAAACCTAAACCTACACCTAATCCTAATCTCAACTCCCAAACCTAAACCTAAACCTAAACTTGAAAACCAAAACCTAAACCCGATCCCGAACCCGAACCTGATTTCCTAAACCTAAACATTAACCTATTCTCAATTCCCTAAACTTATATCTTAAAACTTAAACCTACACCTAAACCATCACCTAAACCTAGACCTATAACCTATAACCTTGACCTAAACCTAAACCTAAACCTGTAACCTATAACCTAAACCTAAACCTAAAACCTAAATGTATTCTCAAATCCCTCAACCTAAACCTACACCTAATCCTAATCTCAACTCCCTAACCTAAACCTAAACCTAAACTTGAAAACCAAAATCTAAACCCGATCCCGAACCCGAACTCGATTTCCTAAACCTAAACCTTAACCTGTTCTCAATTCCCTAAACCTATAGCTTATAACCTAAACTGAAACTTAAACCTATACCTAAACCTAAACCTAAACCTATAACCTACAACCTAAACATAAACCTAAAACCTAAATGTATTCTCAAATCTCTAAACCTAAACCTACACCTAATCCTAATCTCAACTCCCTAACCTAGACCTAAACCTAAACTTGATAACCCAAACCTAAACCCGATCCTGAACCCGAACCCGATTTCCTAAACCTAAACCTTAACCTATAACCTACCCTATACCTAAATCTATAACCTAAACCTAAACCTAAAACATAAGTGTATTCTCAAATCCTTAAACCTAAACCTACACCTAATCCTAATCTCAACTCCCTAACCTAAACCTAAACCTAAACTTGAAAACCCAAACCTAAACCCGATCCCGAACCCGAACCCGATTTTCTAAACCTAAACATTAACCTATTCTCAATTCCCTAAACCTATATCTTATAACCTAAACCTTAACCTAAACCTAAACCTAAACCTAAACCTATAACCTATAACCTAAACCTAAACCTATAACCTAAATGTATTCTCAAGTCTTTAAACCTAAACCTATACCTAATCCTAATCTCAACTCCCTAACGTAAACCTAAACTTAAACTTGAAAACCCAAACCTAAACCCGATCCCGAACCCGAACATGATTTCCTAAACTTAAACCTTAACCTTTTCTCAATTCCCTAACCTATATCTTATAACCTAAGCCTAAGCCTAAACCTAAACCTTAACCTAAACCTAAACCTAAACCTAAACCTATAACCTATAACCTAAACCTAAACCTAAAACCTAAATGTATTCTGAAATCCCTAAACCTAAACCTACACCTAACCCTAATCTTAACTCCCTAACCTAAACCTAAGCCTAAACTTGAAAACCAAAACCTAAACCCGATCCCGAACCCCAACCCGATTTCCTAAACCTAAACCTTAACCTATTCTCAATTCCCTAAACCTAAAGCTTATAACCTAAACCTAAACCTTAACCTAAACCTAAACCTAAACCTAAACCTATAACCTAAACCTATAACCTAAATGTATTCTTAAATCCCTAAACCTAAACCTACACCTAATCCTAATCTCAATTCCCTAACCTAAACCTAAACCCGATTCCGAACCATAACCCGATTTCCTAAAACTAAACCTTAACCTATTCTCAATTCCCTAAACCTATTGCTTATAACTAAAACCGAAACCTAAACCTATACCTTAACCTAAACCTATACCTTAACCTATAATATATAACTTAAACATAAATCTAAAACTTAAATGTATTCTCAAATCCCTAAACCTAAACCTACACATAATCCTAATCTCAACTCCCTAACCTAAACCTAAACCTAAACTTAAAAACCCAAACCTAAACCCGATCCCGAACCCGAACCAGATTTCTTAAACATAGACCTAAATGTATTCTCAAATCCCTAAACCTAAACCAACACCTAATCCTAATCTCAACTCCCTAACCTAAACCTAAACTTAAACTTGAAAACCCAAACCAAAACCCGATCCCGAACAAGAACCCGATTTCCTAATCCTAAACCTTAACCTATTCTTAATTTCCTAAACCTATAGCTTATAACCTAAACCAAAACCTAAACCTATAACCTATAACCTTAACCTAAACCTAAACCTAAACCTTTAACCTATAACCTAAACCTAAACTAAAATCCTAAATGTATTCTCAAATCCCTAAACCTAAACCTACACCTAATCCTAATCTCAACTCCCTAACCAAAACCTAAACTTGAAAACCCAAACCTAAACCCGATCTCGAACCCGAACCCGATTTCCTAAACCTAAACCTTAACCTATTCTCAATTCCCTAAACCTATAGCTTATAACCTATACCTAAACTCAAACCTAAACCTATAACATATTACCTAAACCTAAACCTAAAACCTAATATATTCTCAAATCCCTAAACCTAAACCTACACCTAATCCTAATCTCAACTCCCTAACATAAACCTAAACCTAAACTTGAAAATCCAAACCTAAACCTGATCCCGAACCCGAACCCGATTTCCTAAACCTAAACCTTAACCTATTCTCAATTCCCTAAACCTATAGCTTATAACCTAAACCTAAACCTAAACCTGAACTTAAACTTTAACCTAAACCAATAACCTATAACCTAAACCTAAACCTAAACCTAAAACCTAAATGTATTCTCAAATCCCTAAACCAAAACCTACACCTAATCCTAATCTCAACTCCTTAACCTAAACCTAAACCTAAACTTGAAAACCCAAACCTAAACCCGATCCCAAACCCGTACCCAATTTCCTAAACCTAAACATTAACCTATTCTCAATTCCCTAAACCTATAGCTTATGACCTAAACCTAAAGCTTAACCTAAACCTATAACCTATAACCTAAACCTAAACTTATAACCTATAACCTAAACCTAAACCTATAACCTAAATGTATTCTCAAATCCCTAAACCTAAACCTAAACCTACACCTAATCCTAATCTCAACTCCCTGACCTAAACCTAAACCTAAACTTGAAAATCCAAACCTAAACCCGATCCCGAACCCGAACCCGATTTCCTAAACCTAAACCTTAACCTATAACCTAACTAAACCTAAACCTAAACCTATAACCTAAACCTATAACCTAAACATAAGCCTAAAACCTAAACCTAAACCTAAAATCGAAATGTATTCTCAAATCCTTAAACCTAAACCTACACCTAATCCTAATCTTAACTCCTTAACCTAAACCTAAACCTAAACTTGAAAACCCAAACCTAAACCCGATCCCGAACCCGAACCCGATTTCCTAAACCTAAACCTTAACCTATAACCTAACATAAACCTAAACCTATTACCTGCACTTATAACCTAAACCTATGTCACGCCCCAGACTCAGTAACCGGATTCACAAGGAACCCGATAGCCAGTTCTGGCCGCAACAGCCTCCGTAGTACCTCATTCTCGGCTCCTGAAGCAGGTTCCGATCCTGGGATCCTACAAGGAGGATTTTCATAACAATATAAACATTTCCAATACGAGCATACCCAAGATCATAACAAGTAAATCTGAAAATTAAAAAAAAAAAGGCACATATCACAAAATTCACTATAAATTTAAACTTTTACAAGTTTACATGAGGTCCAAAAGGACATACATAAGATAAGAGAAGAAAGAAAGCAAGGACGCAATACTGGGTCCTCAAGCTCAGCTCTAATCCAAACTCTGCCACTGCGACACCTGCCTAGGATCTCCTACACGCATCAATCGTGCATAAGCTTATAGAAGCTTAAAGGGTGGTGTAAGTGTGTGATAATAGTGTACAGAAGAATAATAGGAGATACAGGAAGGAGACATGCTCAATGAGAATATCACTAGCCTTACCAAGGCTTATCATGAATATGATGCAATGAGTACTAGATGCCATATCAAGGCAATGCATGAACCAATACTAATGCGATGCAAGTAATGCCAGTGCTCATAACCAAACCGTATGTCAAGTATATTTCCAATCATAAGGAAATCACCGGGGTCCATTACACTGCCGGATGACTGCCGCTCTACAGACCCCGCACAGTCAAACGAGCGTACCTCACTACCCGCCTGTGGACAACCAATCACCAACAAGGCCTGACGGTAGCGGACCCATCACGAGCTGGTCAGACTCAGCCTAGCAATGCCCTCTTACATCAAGCGAGTAAGGCCACACCCCTATCCAACCGACTACACGACAGTGTGAGTCACGGCCTAATGGTATAAGGCCCTCGTGCGCTCATATATTCCACCCGGTCACGGCATTGGAGCAAATCCTTGGTACCATGGAAGTTTTGAGAATTTCACCCATGGGCATCCTATGCACCCGGTATGCTCAAGTAACATTTTCGGTGTCCAAACATGGCCATCCACGATGTAACTGTGGAGGCTACAACCCTGATGAAGCAAGGGTAATAATGCTCATATATTATGCAATGCCAGATGCATGAATCACACAATCAACTATGCATCAATTCCAAGCATCCAACATTCTCAAGAGGGAATATTACGTCCCTCGGGAAGACAGCGTGCAATACCCAATGGCACAAGCATAACCACACACACAGTGTCATCCAAGCATACAATGATGCACATAGGCCATGAAGATGGGTCTAAGCGCATCATGCGGCGATATACAAAGTAAATTACATTCCTCCTATCCAAAAAGGAACCAAGACTAGGTACTTAGACAATATCCATAAAGAATCCCACCTCTAGTGGGGGCTCATTTACCTAGGGTAGCCCATAAGACTAAGCATACAACTACGGGTCTAAGTAATATAGAAATGAGCCTAGCAACTGACTAAGATAAGTATCCAATCACTCTTAAATACAACCGGACCTAAAGGGGTCCATAATGGGGATATTTAACCATCATTCCCCAAAAAGGCATATCAATCATGAACTATATGGATAAAAGGCCCAAGGCCTATATTTAAGATAAAAATAAAAGTAACCACATACATATATTCCTTGTAATAGGCCATAAAAAGATATAATACCACTTTTAACAACATGGGCTCTAAGAGGGGAATTAAAGCCTAAGGCCCAATTCCCAATGGCCATAGAATCCATGCATTAAGTTGGACTTGGTGGGCAGCCCGCGTACACAATATACGGCCTAAAAATGTCTAAGGAAATAAGGTAAGGAGTGTGTGCAATACTCCCTTAAATCTGGTGGGCCACAACAGCTCCAAAATAATCAACTATGGAGCAAATTTAGGCCCTTTACTGGAATTCCAGCCCACCCACTTCCTGGGCCTGCTGGAATCCAAAAATTTATGTAATTCAGATGGGTTACTAGCCCATGGTGACCCACACATATCACAATGGGTCCCACCGGATGAGAGGGGAATGTACAATACACGTTAGAAGTGGGCCATGCCGCTAGAATACAGGCCAAGCAAGAGCCTAAGGTAGGGGCGTCCCGTGGTGGGTAGTCCTACGGGCCTGAGTATCTGGCCCAAAACAGACCCAAGTTTGCAGGCCACACCACGGTCAGTACAAGGGCCCGATGGCCATGAAAATTTACAAGATGGTCCTTCCATAGGTGGACCACAAATCCACAAAATTTTGTGATTTTTAGACTGTCAGAAGTATTTTAATTAATTTAAATAAAATAGACCATCAAGAAAATCTGGTGAATCGGGACACCTGAACGTGGAGAGCCAGTCCAGCACTTGCCACTGTGTGGACGGGGTTCCATTGGCCCCAAAAATTTGTAGGTGAGTCTCACCATGGGTGGAACACCTTTCTGTAAATTTTTATGATTTTAGGATACTCAGAAGTATTTAAATTAATTTAAAGAATTCAATCTATCCAGGGTGAAATATTGCCGGAATATAACTGTCCTGAATTTGGGCCATCCAATGGGTGGGTTTTGGGCCTCCAAAATTCTTGAAATTTGGACCCAAGGTCCACATCAAGCCTAAAACAAGGTGAGATCCAGAAATATGGCCCACCTTCTTAGAAATTATTTTTTTTAATATTATTTTTATGGGACTATGCTGCTGGACTGCACAGTAGAAATTTCTGGTAGTCCAGTATGTTGGCCCACCTTTTCGGATGCCCAAATAGGATTCCTTGGCCCTAAAATTATGTGGATAGGTCCTACCATGGGTGGGACACCTCCCTATAAAAATTTAGGATTTTTGGGATAGTAAAAATATTTTATTTAACTCATGCAATTTATGGACAGCAAGGTCCAGATTTTTATTTTCCTGCTACAACAATGCTGTTGTCCCTGACTTTAGCACCCCATTTGAGTGGGCCCAGGTCTATGTAAATTTGGAAAAATGTAAGGCCAACCTTCCTCCTATACAAGTATGCATTAAGGTGGGGTCCACAAAGGTGGCCCACCATTTCAAAATCAGGCTGATATTTATGATTTTCCAGCAAACAGTGTGGCTGGACAGTCCAGAAAAATCTGGACCGTCCACCCTCCTTGGCCCACCCTTTTGGGTGATCAAATAGGGACATTTGAAGGTGAGGTTTAGCATACTTTTAGGTGGGGTCCACACCTCAAAGAAAAGTCTAAGAAATCAAGAAAAGGAGACCACAAACAAGGCCTACAACCCATACATTATAGCATAAAAAAAATTCCAGCAATCTGGACAGCAACATGTTGCTGTCTAGATCAGCCCAAAAAATATTAATAAATGGGAAATAAATCATAGATTCCACAAGGTGGGGTCCACCTTGATGTGTCACACAACTCCCAGGCCCAGCCCCTCCCCAAGAAAATTCATAAAATCAAGCCCAAAGGCTTTCCAAATTAAGCAGCAAAACTAGGCAGCACAGTTGGGCCTGGGTGTCCAACAACTTGGGCCTGGATGTCCCAAAAATTTAAAAATTCTGGTTGCATGGTACATCAGGTGGGCCACATAATCATTACATCCAAACCACAGAAAGGGGAGAAGAGAAGAAATAAAATCTCATCAAGATGGGGTCCATGGAGAATGGCCCCATCAAGATCACATGCATGCAAGTGATTGCTAAAAAAAAACCTTATCCAAGGAGTGGTGGACCTTCACCATTGATGTGGTGAGTCCTACACTCTCCATATGAAGCAACAAAAGATCTATGAAAATAAGAACCATGCAATCTATCCTACATGCTCACCCACTTGTTGGATCTTCAAGATTCTTCAACCACCATGTTCCTTAAGCTTCAAGGAAGGAGGTTCAATGGTGATGATGGATCTTTGATGGTTAGATCTAAGGGGAAAGAAGATGAAAGAGGGCTGGAAAAGTTTAGCAATGGAGGACATTGGAGGGCATTTGCAAAGAGGAGAAGAGAGAAATGAAGAAAGAGAGAGGGAGATGAGAGAGTTTCTAAAGTTGAAATGATTACTTTCTTAGAAAAAGATGAGTTTTTGAAAAGAGAAAATAATCATTGATCATGGGATAGGGTGGCTCATCATTGCCTAGAGAAGCTAATCTCATCATGGTTTTCTTGAGAAAAGAAGTCATCATTGCTAGGCTAAAGTTGGCTTTCATGGGGAATAGTGCACATGGGGAAATGTGCAATCAGGTGGGTCCCACCAAAAATGCAATCAACGGTCCAAATAATGCGTGGCCCATAACTTTTGATGGACAAGCTGGATTTATGCATGAGACGCGGCGTTGGAACTGCGGCGACGATGCGGTCGCAATGGCATAGGTCTTGGGTCAATTCGAGTCGGGTCTACGTGACCAAACTCAAGGGTGACCGTAATCACTATCCGAAGGTCGCGGGTAGCCGAAATTTGACCGGTAGGACCGCGGGACCAAAATACACGAGATGCATACTCACACACATACATGCACACATGCGAACTCGGGTCAGGTCTCACAACCTATAACCTAAACATAAGCCTAAAACCTAAACCAAAACCTAAAATCGAAATGTATTCTCAAATCCTTGAACCTAAACCTACACCTAATCCTAATCTCAACTCCCTAACCTAAACTTAAACCTAAACTTGATAACCCAAACCTAAACCTGATCCCGAACTCGGACCCGATTTCCTAAACCTTAACCTTAACCTATTCTCAATTCTCTAAAGCTATAACCTATATACTATAACCTATAACTAAAACCTAAACCTTAAACCTATAACCTAAGCCTAAACCTTAACCTAAACCTAAACCAAAACCTATAGCGTATAACCTATAACCTAAACTTATAACCTAAAACCTAAAACCTAATCCTAAACTTAAACCAAAACCTAAAACCTAAAACCTAAACGTAAACATATTTTAATGATCAGTTTTATTTTTAAGAAGTGCCCACTTTTTTGGAAGAAGTTTATGCAATTCTTCATGATTCTGAATTATAATGTTTTGTTGGTTTATTTTTTTTTTCAGGTGAAAGACGTAAAAAGAAAATTGTTGCTGATTTTTTTTCTTTTTTTATTTATGATGTTAAACCTATATGTATTTATGTGTGGATGAATGTAATGTGGATAAGATTGCTTGTGTTTGGATGGATGTAGTTTATGTTTGGATGAATGTAGTTTATGTTGGATTTACGTAGTTTGGGTTGTTTAGATGGATGTGAATGTGAATATGATGAAATATATTATATAACAGGTGTATATCAGGAAGAATATAATGAAATATATTGTAACAGGTATATAGTGACCCTCTTATAAAGGACGGTCCATAGCCGTCCTTTTAAAGGACGGTCTATGGCTGTCCTTTGAAGGCCCATAAGAGACGGTCCATGACAGTCCTTTTTAAGGACGGCCCATGACCGTCCTTTTAAAAGACGGTCTATAGCCGTCCTTTGAAGGCTTATTAGAAATGGTCTACGACAGTTTTTTTAAGGACGGTCCAAATGGCCGTCCTTTAAAGACTTATAAGAGACGGTCTGAAGGCTCATAAGAGACGGTCTATGACCGTCCTTTTTAAGGACGGTCCACGACTGTCCTTTTTCCGTCAATAAGAATGACGGTTTTCGACCGTCCTTTAAGTAATACGACACGTCAAAATTTGACGGCCCTTGCGACGGTCCATGACCGTCCTTTTTGGTCATTTGAGACGGTTTTAGACCATCCTTTTTTCACAGTTTTGGCGTAATGTCTTTGGCTCTGATTTTGGAACTAGAGAAGCTTGGGAGAGAATACATAAAACATCTTCGATGGGAGAATTAGAGCACAGCAACCATCAAAATTAAAGGGAAGAAAAAACAAAGACAGAGCAGATAAGTCGACTCATTAAGTCAAGTTGAGTTGGGTTGAGTCCAACTCCTATTGTTGGACGTTCTAGGGGAAAGAACATGAGAAAGAGAAGGAGAGAGAGCAAGAAAGAGAAAAAATAAGAAAGAGAATGAGGCTGAGTTGACTCATTGAGTCAACCCACCAAATTAGGGGCGAGATCAGGTCTAGCATTCCTTGAATCCCTAATGAGAATTGAGGAAGTCCAACACGTTCGAGAGAGATGTCATACATTGAGTTCAGCAACCAAGTCGAGTTCAAGTTCATAATTGAGCCAAGATTAGGTTGAGCTGAGTCCAATTCGAGTTCGAGTCATTTACTATATGTCACGCACCAAATCAGGTGGGTGATCCTCCCATATTTTGAAAATTTTGAATTACAATGATTTTCTTTGAAATTTTTATCTTGACTTATAATTTAAATTGGATAAAGAAATTGAGAACATTAAATGATGAATTTAATATTTACATCTTGGATTTGATATATTATAAAATTGCATTCATGTCTTGTGCATATGAGCATTAAATGAGAATTAATGATTGAGTTTGGGTGCATTACCTTAGATTCCATAAAATGTCTTGCATGGGTGCACTACCTTGGGTTTTCTAGAAGGTATGCTACCTCAGATTCTTTAAAATGTATTCATGGTTCACTACCAACGGTTCTCTTAACGAGTGTTCATGAGTTTCTTAAAATGTCTTGCACGGTGCAGTGTAACGCCCTGTGTTTTCAGGACTCGAGTATATGGCCCGTTTCCCAAAAACCTAAGAGTTAACATATAAAGAGTTAATTTTCATTCAAAGTTAGCAGTTTATCATAAAATGGACAAATCAACATAGAGGAAAATTTATACTTACATTTAAAATATACAAGAGGTTGCCCATAATGACTTATACAAACCAATGTCTCTGAAATTAACAAGTACAAGATTTACATGATTTGATACATGAAAAATAATAGAAAGTATATAAATATAAGCCATAAGACCACGCAGCTTCTCTTAGCAATACAATCATGCATCCCTGGTACTTGTACCGGCTCCTATCAGTCTAAACCTAAAAATGACTTATGCCACCTATGCTACCTGTATAGTTATATATTTAATGGATGAGTGACCAACTCAATGTGAATTCTCCTCAAGATTACACACCGCCACCTTAGACAAGTATAGCATGAAAACGTCCAGGCAACCAAAACATAGTAAATGCAGTCTTATTATATGCATGGATGCATGTATGCATCATCGACCCGGGGATGCTCATCCGTTCAGAAGTTGGGCTCATCACCCATGCAAAGGCTGACTAATAGCAAAGCACATCACATGCGTACATCACGTACCACATATTGGCTGCCCATCGTACATCACGTAGGTAAATCGATAAATGGTGGTCTGTACCATGTATCGATGATTAGTCAAGCCATTATTAGTCCAATTACAATCAGTCAGTTTAAATAATCTTAAGGTCACTACAGGGGCTTGTCACCAGCGTAGGTCGACGGCTCGGGCATAGTGTCCCATGATCACCATCCTCGGCCCATGAGTCTATCGCCTTCGGGTGTATATAGAACCCATCAACACGTGGCGGATCAATTCCCAATGTATGGGGAACTACCATCGTATGTTAAGTGGAAATGAATGTCAAAGATACTAAAATACAACGATTCAAAGAAGTCCGTAGGCCTGCCTTAAACACGAATAAGCAGCGGTGATAAAAATGTCAAATGGTTCATCCCAAAATCAAATAGGTGGATTCACCACGTAGATGGTAAGTCCTATGAATAAATTGCCACAGACATAACCTCCATATTGAGGGTTTATTTCTAGCACAATCAGTCTCATTACACCCTGAGTATGAACTCTCGTTCTTAAATAGAGGTTCACCTCACAAACTAGAGAGATTTTGATTCACATGTATCTTGCAAGAAGTACAATAGCATATTCAAATAGCGTAAGAATCAAGTATCGAATCAGGATACCATTCTAGTAAAATACAACTTAAGTATAAGTGTAAATACAATTCAAGAATTATTAAATGAATCAAGGTCTAACATATGCATTTGATATTCATGATCAATTCTCAAACATATATCCAAGTAAGCTAATCATATAATTAATCGAGATATAATGCATCATTCTTAATCAATTTAAAAGTTATCCTTGATCTAATTTAGAGATGGAAAGCTCAAAGGGAAAAGTCATCACCTTAAATTTTGAATCACTTATGTCATCGCTAGGAGGTACGCGCGCCCTTAGGGTAGAACCCTACCACAAATCATGAACCTCATACAATTAGATCCAAGTTCTACACCCTACCTAGGGTTTAAGATCATAGCCCAGGGTTTGAATTACTTATCTTAGGGTTTTGATGTAAAATTAGAGTTTTCACCCCAGGGTTTAGTCCTAAACCTAGATTCTTAGATTTAAAGCCTAAATTATTATTATTATTATTATTATTATTATTATTATTATTATTATTATTATTATTATTATTATTATTATTGTACAATGGATCAAATAATATTCATAATAGGAGTATTACTCTATCAATATTAATAATGATGGTTCATAAGTTCTTATTTAAATGTACCGACATTATTTAATATTATTATAATGACTAATAATCTCTTAGATAATACAAGTAATAATAATAGAATATTTACTAATGATAATATAATAAGGACTAATACTAATAATTATATTAACAAGTATTATACTAATCCCATAAAGAAAATGATAACTATTTTCTAATGCTAATAGTCATAACTATCAATAGTAAATCTAGCCATGATACTAGATAGTATGATCTCCTATAAATTATAAAATTCTACAATTAGCTCAAACCTAACACACTATTTATGTTTAGGGTATTGACCTAGAGTACTTATGTCTAGGATTTCATCCTAGAGTTTAGGTTTAGGTTTAGGTTTAGGTTTTTGGATTCAATTTCTAATTGATGTAATAGCAATATCAATGATATTACTAATTAATATACTAACCTAATAATGGCTAAATAGCAACAACACTAATTATTACTTAATAATATTAATTATAATCTCTAGTCGCCTTAAAATAACATTATTTACTATAGCAGATAGAAAATAATAACGATATTATTGATAACAAAAGTAACAAATGATGAATCTGATTAATGAAAAGAAATGAAAGTTCTCACCTTATTAACTCAGCTCAATACAACCACCACCTACTCTCTCTCTCTCTCTCTCTCTCTCTCTCTCTCTCTCTCTCTCTCTCTCTCTCTCTCTCTTCTTCTCCGTTTCTTCTTCTTTTCTCCTCACTCAAGACCCCACATCCAACAGAGTTGCTGGACTCAACCAGCCAATGGTCCAGCAGTCTAACTCGGTCTCAAATTTAGTTGACTCGACAGTGACTCAGGACCCAACTCCCACTCTTCTTCTTTCTTTCTCTTTTCATACTTCTCCTCTTGCTGTTAGGAAAATCGAGCAGGGAGACTGGCCAGACCACCTGACTTGGTTGGGTTGACTCGAGGGACAAGCGACAGCCCCCCCATGACTTGAAACCGGGTCAGCAACTTAGTGGGCCGCACAACGGCATGGCATAGTTGCACCATCCCAACTCTCTTTCTCTCTTCTAAGCCCGATCCCACCAGACTCGAACAGGTCCAACTCAAACCCAACGAGTCACCTAATGTAGTGGTGCGGCTCAGCCAACAACTTGAACTGACTCTCCCTCTCTTCTTTTCTTCTACCTGCTTCTCCCTTCCTCCTTTTCATCTTTCTTTCCTTTCTATCTCTCTTTCTTTTCTTTCAACTAAGGTCAGCAGGAACTCCAAATCCGACCAGAACTTGCCCTGAATCTGTGCGACTTAACGGCTCAAACAGAGAAGGAGAAGACGGCCATTAATGGTGTTTTCGCCTCCACCTCCTCTTCCTCCGATTTAATTCTTGTAACAGTCCGTATGAGCCCTAGGAAGCTTGTAGACAAGCTTCATTGAAGCTTGGAGAAAACTTGAGTGGTGGTTTCTAATGGAGAACAAAAACAGCCGGTTCTCTCTCATTCTCTTTCTTTTAAACATAAAAAAAAAAAAAAAAAAATCTAGTTTGTAGGGCAAGGATTGCTTTAAGATGGACGGTCAGGATAGGTAGATTCGGCCTCACACGGATCGCCAACGTGGAGTGGAAACAGTTTCCATTTTCAGAAACATGTGCTTGTAGGACCTGTTTAGGTCGAAGATGGTGTGCATGCACACGTGCGCCAACACTCGGAAAGGGATAGCTTTTGGTTGGACCTATGCTGCTCACACGATGGACGAATTAGATCTCCCATCTGATCTGAGATGGTGGGCCATAACACGTCCCAAACGGATGTTGTCTGTCGGCTGGTGCAACATGAAGGGAGAGAGAATTTTTCTCTTTTTTGAGAAAATACGGGTCAGCCCGCTGTGACCGAGCCAGCACGTCCGGGCACAACGGATGTGCACCACCTGTGCACACGCACCCCATTAAGTGGGGTCCACCATGATGTTTGTGATAAATCCACTATGTTCATTCCACTTAGTGGGCCCAGTCATAGCCTTTGACCAAAGATTAAGCAGATCTAAAGCTTCGGTGGGCCATACTAGTTGAATTAACGTCTTTTATTGTCAATTGTGTCAATCCAATGGTCAGATTAGTTCCAATTCGACCATCAATGGTCAAAATGTCATAAGGGATCATTTATATATCTAAGCACACCATCATAAGTTACTATTCAAATAATATATTAACTTTAATTCTTATTATTATTACATGTATATATATATATATATATAGATCATAATAATGTTGTGGGTTAGGTTATTAGGACCGTCCATCTCATGCTTTTATATTATTAGATATTTAACTATTATTATTATTATTATTATTATCTTCTTTACTTTATTTTATTTTATTCTGTTGGAGACCTCTGTTAAATTTATAAGTCCTTACTAAGCCTCGGCCCAAATTTAGGGTGGATTACATGCATTAGTGGGTCACACAGAATAACTTTTATTATAGTTTTTTAATGATAAATTAGAGAATTGGAAAAACAAAGATCAAATTGGTTTTAATTTGTTCTATGGGCGGGTAGCTTCTAACTTGACATAGAGTGGTTTTAGTCATCTTCACATGATTAAGTTATTTGAGCAAATGTGCATCTCCATAGTTGTACACTCGACCGCAACGTTTGTTCTATAATTCAATGGTCGGTTTACCTCAAAATTATTTATCAATGATCCAAGTAGTCCTAAGAACTACCTACGTGGACTTTAATGCTTGATTAAATACCTATATTATTTGATTGGCGTGTTCACGTAGTGGATCACTATACATGATGTTGTGGACTTAATGATTGATGGATCTTATGAATCAAGGGCCGAATTTATAGATGTGTGGTCGATAGGACGATCCATGACCTAATGTCGAAAGTGGACCATCCACCCTTCCTAATAAGGTGTCCTGCTAAGTCTTTGTGTATAATTTCAGTTTTTTTCAATGCGATGATGATTTGACTATCTGATTTGATAACCCATGATCGGATGGCCCAATCTATGGATGAAAATTACTCCAAACAATTGACTACATGTTAGAATAAAGGTGAGCATTCTATTTAGTTAGATTTTTGTTTATACTAATCTACGTCTTCATGGCAACACCCGAGTACTAAAAAGTACGGGGCATTACATGCACTGCCCTGGATTCCCTTAATGTATATTTCACGGGTTCCCAAAAATGTCCCGCATGGTATACCATCATAGGTTCCCTTAACGAGTATGACAAGAGTTCTTAAAATGTTGCGCATGGTGCACTTTCTTGAATTCCCTAAAATTGTCTTAAAACGTTGCTCATGACACACTGCACTAGACATTCTTAAAAGTACACATTAACAAGTGATTATGTTCATTGAAGTTATGATTCATGGAAAGCATTTCATGCATCACATATCTTGAGTTACAATTCATGATATTATTCTCTTTATGCTTTGTTTTGACTTTATTTTATTATCGGTGTAAATTTAAAATTTTCAAGGATATGATCCCACTGAGCTGTTGTAGTCACCCCACTTTGATAATATTTCAAACACAGAGTGTGAGACCTGACCCAAGTTCGCATGTATGCGTGTGTAAGTATGCATTTCATTCATTTTGGTCCCGCGGTCCTACCGGTCAAATTTTGGCGACCCGTGACCTTTGGATAGTATTTGCATTTACCCTTGAGTTCGGTTATGTAGACCCGACTCGGATTGACCTCAGACTTATGCCATTGCGACCGCATTGTCATCATGGTTCCAATGACGCGTCTCGTGCGAAAATCTGACGTGTCCATCAAAAGTTATGGGCTGCACATCTTTTGGACCATTGATCGCGTTTTTGGTTGGACCCACATGATTTACACGTTTCCCCATGTGCACGTTTGCCAATGGTAATGACATCACCATTTCCATGATGACATATGGCCTAGTCTAGAAATGATGGACTCCCTTCTCCAAACTCATCATGACTCTTTCTCTCTCTTTTCTAAAAGTCATTATGAGATTATTTTTTTTCTTCCCCATGCAATTTCTCTTCCCCAATCTGAAATTTTCTAAAATTTCTCTTCTCTAGGGAGAGAGAGAGACCACCACATCCTCTTTTCTAGCAAATGTAATCATCACTTTGAATAAAACTCCCTTCTTGCTAACAAATGCATCTCATTCCTCTCTCCTCCCTCATTTCTCTCCTTCTTTCTCTCTTGCAAAAAAAAAAATTCAGCCCCTTTTTTCCTCTTTTCCAGCCCCTTCTCCTCCTTTTTTCCCTTAATCCCTCCATTGAAAACTCATCTCTACCCTTCATCTTACTTCCTTGGACCCTTAAAAGCTTGGAGTGGAGTTTTGATAGAGATCTTAAGGTGGGTAACTATAATCTTACTGATCTGATTTTCTACCCTTAAAATCTTCTTATTTCTTTTGTAGGGATCATATAGGGCCCACCAATCCATGGTGAGGACCCAATTTGACCCCATGGATGTGGCCTTTTGGCCCATCCTAGATGCATATCATGAAACATGATGGGGCCATTCTCCATGGACCCCATCATGATGTATTATATCATCCACCTTATTTTAAGGGCATCTAGAACTTAAAAGTCATGTTGGGATAGCATCCCAACCACCCATTCTAGTCATAAATTATGCATGCATTAGTTTAATGTTGCATGTTCAAGTAACATTGTTGTATGGTTGAGATTGACTCTTGGGAAGGCCCATTAATGGTGGGGCCCTACCCCCCATAGCCGGATTACTTTCTTTTCTTCTTCTCTTTTCTCTGATGTGTAGATGATGATGTGTGTGTGGCCCATTTAGTGGGC
Organism: Magnolia sinica; assembly: GCF_029962835.1. NCBI lineage: Eukaryota > Viridiplantae > Streptophyta > Magnoliopsida > Magnoliales > Magnoliaceae > Magnolia > Magnolia sinica. Next base: position 46,927,247 of record NC_080590.1, read on the forward strand.
CTAGGATGTCCCAAAATAATAATAATAAATAAAATAAAAATCCAGCAAGGTGAGACGCCCTTACCTCCCAACTCCAGGATCTTTGGACACCTTAATCGATCCATGCAAGTGTCCTTGTCTCAGTCTATGATCTGAAAATATGTGGGCCCCACTGAGGAAGGCCACACACCCTTTTTATGGTTGAGATTATTGAGATATAGGCTGATGTGTCCAGCCATGTATTGCTGTCCAAAAATCTGGACTGTTGCATGGACTGTCATGTTCAATCTTTGGCATGGATTTTTGGGTCATGATTTCCATTATTTTATTTATAATTATGGGGTGTAATGAGAAGGTGTGGACCCCACCTTGAGGTGTGGTGGTTCATACCTCAGATGGCCCATAAAATGGTACCCAAAAAGGAGGCCCATAGGGGTAGGCGGTCCACCTTGTTGGGCTGTCCAGCCCACATGTATGGAAGGAAAACATACACTTTAGCTTGGTTTCTCTGAGGGATGGGCCACTTTTGTGGACCCCACCTTACTTTATTTTATGAAGAAAATATTAAACCTCCATTTTCCCCCTCCCGGATGAAGTTTGGGCCCACCTTATTGGGTAAACAATGCATGGACAGCAATATCTCTTCCTGGACAGATTGAAATTTCTAATTTAATTAAAATATTTATGAGTATCCAAAAATTATAAAATTTTACATAGAGGTGCCCCACTCATGTTAAGACCCACCTAAAAAATTTTGGGGCCAATGGACACCTGTACACACCATGGTGGTGGCTGGACCGGCCCATTACAATATGGTTTCCAGATCAGTCCGATTTTCAGGACAGATTTATTTCTTTAAATAAATTAAAATATTTATAGATGTCTAAAAATTATTAAATTTTGTAGAAGTGTGTTAAACCTATGTTACGACCCACTTAAAAAATTTAGGTCCAATGGACCCCTGTACACACCGTAGCAAGGGCCGGACTGGCCCACCACGTTGGGACATCCAGGTCAGTCCGATTTTCTGTACAGTCTGTTTCATTTAAATAAATTAAAATATTTATAAGTGTCCAAAAATTCTAAAATTTTTTGAAGATGTGGGCCACCTATGGAAATATCACCCTGAAAACTTTTAGACCCAACAGACATTTTAGTTGGCCGTGGTACGGCTGGAAGTGGCCTACTAGGTAGGGACGCCCAGGCTGGGGCGTCCAGCCTACTCCGTGGGCCCACCTTGATGTGTTGTATATCCCACCACCCATCCATATTGAGTCCTTAGGGGATTGATCATCCTCCCCTTTTTTATTCAATTGGGGCCCATTGGGTGGATTTTTGGGCCAGACATCCCGGGCCCATAGGGCTGCCTACACATGGGACATCCCTGCCTTAGGCTACTGCTGGGCCTGCATTCCAACAGCCTGGCCTATTTGATATATGTGTTGCATATCCTCTCTCATATGGTGGGGCCCACAGTGATATATGTGGACCATTAGAAATTAATTATACTAAGAAATACTTCTATTATTGAACTCCAACTAACCCAGAAATTTGAGTGGGATGGAATTTGGCATTAAGCCCAATAGTTGTTGCCTATAGATGTTCTTTGGGGCAATATGGCCCACTAGATTTGAGGATGATTTAAGTCAGTATCTTACCATCTTAATTTTATATTTTTTTGGGCTTAATTAGTGCATGATTAAAGGCTCATCCCAAATGGGATTCTTCTTGGGCTAGTCTCTTAGTTAAGTATGGGCCTTATAACCTTGGTTGGGCTGGAACTTTTGATAGGCCCATTGAACCCTTGGGTCCTATATTTACCATGTCATTGTGATGGGTCTTATGAGCCAAATACTCAAGTAATTGGGCCCTTGTTTGCTCACTTTAATAAATCCATACTTGAGCCGAGATGTGAGGCCCAACTTACTTGTGTTAAAAATATAAAGATTTCTCATATTTGGGATAATGGGCTACCCATTAGGCCCACCACAATGAGTGAACCCATGACCCAGGCCCTAACCTTGTTTAAGGGCCTACCAGGTTGCCTTTGTTTTGGGCTTAGTGTATGGCCACTAGGCCATGGATTGATTGTGCCTTAGACCTTTCTTTGCATACGTAGCAGGCTACCTTTTGAGACCCAATAGAGGTTGGATGTCCTCCTTGGTGGCCCTAAGGTAGGCTCATAGAGGCCCTTGTAGGTGGTTGAAGGCCCACCTTGGGCCTGGCTAGGACTGGTCCTACTTAGGATTTTGACTCTCTTAGTTTGTGGGTCATCCCAAAGTACTGGGCTCCCACTAGAGGACTTTTCTTCTTCTTAGAATACCTGTCTATGTGCTTAGACCTTAACCCTCCTTGGGACGGAGGATTCCATATTCCATAGGTAGCACACTTACATTTTTATGACCCATATGCATCATCTGTATGAATTGATTGCATTATGTGGTGGTCATTGAGAGATGGAGTTTCTCCCCTTATGCACATTTTGTGCCTGCAGCTAGTGCATGATTTGTGTGTGTAACTCATGCATTGGCATAGCATTTTATGAAGATATTGCCCTTGCTTCATCAGGGCCTCACCTCCACAGGGATATTCGTGGATGACCATATGAGTGGACACCGAAAATATTACTTGAGCATACCGGGTGCATAGGATGCCCATGGGTGAAATTTTCAAAACTTCCATAGTACCAAGGATTTGCTCCAACGTCGTGACCGAGTGGAAATTATGAGCGCACAAGGGCCCTATACCGTTAGGTCGTGACTCCTACTGTTGTGTAGTCGGTTGGATAGGGGTGTGGCGTTACCTGCCTGGTGTGAGGAGGCATTACTAGGCTGAGTCTGACCAGCTCGTAAATGGGTCCACTACCTTCAAGCCTTGTTGGTGATTGGCTGTCCACAGGCGGGTAGTGAGGTCTATTACGCTTATTTGACTGTGCGGGGTCTGTAGAGCGGCAGTCATTCGACAGTGTAATGGACCCCGGTGATTTCCTTATGATTAGAAATGTACTTGATATGTGGTTTGGATATGAGCACTGGCATTACTTGCATCGCATTAGCATTGGATGTGTAAGCCCCTTCATGCATTGCCTTGGTATGGTGTCCAGTACTCATTGCATCATATTTATGATAAGCCTCGGTAAGGCTAGTGATATCCTCATTGAGTATGTTTCCCTTCTTGCATCTCTTACTATTCTTCTGTGCACCGATATCACACACTTACAGTACCCTTTAAGCTTCTATAAGCTTATGCATGATTGATGCGTGCAGGAGACTCTATATAGGCGTCGTAGTAGCAGAGCGTGAAGTAGAATTGAGCAGTGAGGACTTCAGTGTTGCTGATTTCTCTCTCTTTCTCTCTCTTTTCCGATCATCTTGTGTATGTCCTTTTGGACCTTATGTAAACTTGTAAAAGTTCAAATTCTTAGTGGATTTTGTGATGTGTGCCCTTTGTTATTCTTAGACGTATTTGCTGTGATCTTCGGTATGCTTATATTGGAAAATGATTATACTATTATGAAAATCCTCCTTTTAGTATCCCAGGATCGGAACCTGCCTCAGGAGCTAAGAATGGGGTACTATGGAGGCTGTTACGGCCAGAACCGACCATCAGGTTCCTTGTGAGTAATCCGGTTGTCGAGTCTGGGGTGTGACACAGAGTTTAGTCAAGAAGCCAAGCAAATCGGAAATCTAACCATGTTATCTTCTCTAGTTGTATCCCATAAGAATATATATATATATATATATATATATATATATAGTAAAAGCAAGAAGAGATTTTAGATTATTGTAACGATATTTAATATTTTATTGAATTTATTTATAAATGTATGGTTAGGTGTTATGTGATTTTTATGAAAATGTGGTTGTGAACACTTGAATTGTATATCACAACTTGAGATATGGAGTCGAGTTAGGCAAACTTGTTATTTTATCATAATGCGGAATTGCTGAAAGATTTGATTGTGCAGCAGTCATGGAGATCAAAATGGGAAGATTACATACCTATTTGTGAAGCCATTACTGAAGAAGCAGAATAACAAAATTAATGTAGAATGTCGGGATCTTCCTTTCCTTTACACTTCTCTATAGAAGAATTGATGGGACTATTAGCTTCTGTCGTAGTGTAGGAATGGGGACCCAGCCTACCTTATTATATAGTTAGTGGAATGAAGAGAGTTTGAAACCTATCACAACTCTCTTCTCCCGGCTCCACACATTACAATCCTAGTGGTATTCAAATATCTACCTGCGTATCGCAGCTATGGCATTCCAACCCTTTACGCATATTAATCTAAAATCACAAAGCAGTGGGGTCCACTGGTATGCCCGTTTACATCATCCGGCCTTTAGGATAATCTGGATCATTGATCGATGAGGCCCACCTCATATACATCTTACATTACTAAGGTACCAAATTTTGAGGCATGACATGGAAAGCCCTCGACATCTCATATCACCATTTGCCATCGGAATCTTAGAAAGTGGAACTATGCTAGCATGATATATCTAATAACAACATATAGATTGGATGGCTCAATTATCCAAGACTGGTGACTTGAGCTTATATCATGGAGCAGATCATTCTGTTTAGAGACGTGGCAACTTGGCTAAACAGGCGTCATTGCTAATCACATAAGGCTTTCTCCTCCAACCAGGTAGATTTCAAGGCAAGGTCAACCATAAGAAAGATGGCATGGGCGCCAACACTAACAAGCGCCAGAGGCGTGGCCTGCCCTAGCAGGAGGATACTTTTCTATAGCACACCTTATCCTCATATTCGAGCTGAAGAAACTATTAAAGATCCGATGTATTATCAAAATCACTGTATCGTTGGCCATGAAATTGTATTCTCAAAAACTGGATCTAGAAAATAGTCGACGACAATCATGGCATTATATTAGGTAATGATTACATGATTTTTCAAACTCTAAAACTCTCAAAAACTAGTAAATTTTTACTTCAAACTCAAATTTAATTTCTAAAATAATTTCATTTTGTAAATTGTTCGAATATCATAATTTATGGTGCTCGTTAAGTCTTTTTCTTTGTTTTTTCTTTCTTTTTTTTTTTCCATCTTATCCATATAACCTAATTTCTCTCAATCTTAGCCCTCCGTACAGTTGTTCATATCCTACATCACCTAGTTGCATTAGCACGCAGACAAAACCAACCAATTAAGTTAAATTGTCCATTAAGTTCAAAAGTTGGTCCAATGCAAAATCATATTGACACATAAGCAATCCTAATGGGCCCTAGGCAGATAGGATTTCCTAATACAAGCAGAATCACAATCAATCCATGATGGCCCTAAAAATAATATCCTAAAATTGTTGATTGGACCAATATATCTTTTATATAAATGATCTTGACACTACATTTTATAATAGATGGTTCAAATTTCTTGTAGCAACCCCAACAATAGCTAACCTTCCATCAATGTCATTGGTTGTAGAATGGTATTCTTTATTCAGGTAGCTTGATTTTCCCAATCCTTTCTTGCACCTAAATCAAGAAGGAAGTATACATTTCCTTGCACCAAAGAAATAAATGAAAGGAAGTAATTTGGAAAATCAGGTTAATCAAGAATAATTTAAAATTCCCCACATCCTACATTGGTACCATCCATCTAGTGGACCCTACAATGGGTGGCCTATGGTCCAAAAGCCACACTCAGCTGGAGATCCTTTAGAAATTAATGTTAATGGTGTAAATTCACCAGGGCGAGGTACAGAAAAATCTCGACCCTTAATAATCAAATCTGTGCTTTTTGGGTCCATCAATGGGTGGGGCTAACAAGTGGGACAGTACCAATTCATTCATACCTCTGCCACGTGTATGGTGGAGAAGAGGTTTCCACCATATCCCAGTTACACCGGTTGTACCATATCATTTCAGCCTGGTGGACACGAAAACGATCCTCTACCAACTTCTTTCTTTTATCAAACCACACGAGAAAGAACATAGAAAATAACATCACTGGGATTAGCCAAAGAAAGAACAAAAAAAAGATGTAAGTATTCAAACGCGCTTTGGTTTACGAAATCCTGCTTAAACTTTCCAAACCCACGTTCCTCGTGACTACCTCGAAAGCATGCAACGTCAGGCGAATGTAGCACATTTATCTTTCATTTAATGACTTGGTCTTATTGGGTTGGTATGTTCTTTGACTTTTGAAAGCATTCCTTCTAGAATTACTACCATGGTTTACTTTCTAAGCAACATGGAGAATAGCTTGGGGAGCATGGAAGTTAAAGTGTTGCCCCTAAGTTACGTCATGTGTATATCTACAGGTCGGGTCCCGTAGTATCTGCCGATGCAAAAATCTGGAACGTCCCTCCTAGTACAAGAAGGAGACAATGGAGACCCTGGCTCGAGCCGGGGACCCTCCAATGCTAAAGTCAAGGATAGGATCACATCAGAGGGTTTCTAGGGAGAGTTTTTACGTACCTTTCAGCTTGGAGATGTCCTGTATTTATACGAGAGGGGGGGATCCTGTCATGCCACGATTCGCTTCCTGATCTCTTTGAGATTTGGCATCTTTTCATTTTAGGATTCCAGCCAATCCCGAGATCTTCAGAATCGGAGATCCTTTTACTAGATTTCCAGGACGGTATTTTGAGAAGCTATTTTACCTTACACCGTCTCTACCTTGCTCGAATCGGGCACAAACGACTCCACTGGTGAGTGAGTCTTAGCTGGTAGGTCAGTTTTATGGTCAGTCAGGTGGCTTTTGAGCTTTGGGCCTTGATCAGCCTCTTTGGACGTTGCTGCCTCATTTTCCGAGTTAACTTGATGTGTCTCATAAATTCTGTCTTATGGCTCTGGACTTTGTAAGTTTCAGTTGGAATTTATTTCCTACAATCCGAGCCAAGTCTCTCTTTTAGGCATTTGGTATATTTGTCTCAGTCGGACTCATTGCCTTGGGATTCCGAGTGGTATCAGTAGAGTTGGTCCATTCCATAGCCGAGTCTCTGGACTTGTGCTATTTTTTCCCCAACAGTATCCATATCTGGTCTAACTAGGTTCGAGTCTTATTGAGTCTAAGTTTATATCTTAGAGGGCATTTGGCGCATGGTGTTATATGGGATTAGGTGGGATGGAATTGCATTTGGTCCCATGCTAATTCCACTTCATGTTTGGGAAGAATGGAAGCCTCGAATTAGATTGGATGAAATTGTATTTTTAGGCCCATGCCATAAAATGAGATTTCAAAACAAATGGACCATTTAGATATAATACATATGTGTTATTCTCAATAGTTTCAAATGATGGTGGGTATATCCATTCAATGTACCACCATATTACAAATGGGAGATGGAATTAAGCTTATCCCATGGTAACAAGGTGCCATGTATAATAATTATGTTTTTTGAATCCCATCCCACCTAATCCTTCCCAATGCCATGCGCCAAACACCCCCTTAAAGACCCAGACCTAAATCCAATCAGTTTCATATGTCCATATATTTGTTAACTACGAAAATTTATCAGACCCAACAAATCTAACCCACTTGACTTTAACCTAGCTCATCACATGGACCCAATCCGAACACAACTATACTCAATTTTAACCAAATCCAAAAAAGTGATACCTGAACCCCGACCCAATTTCTTGATAGGTCCAATATATGTGTTGTATTTGATGTTTTAAATCAAGTCAGATATTGGGTTTGTCGATGCCATCGACGGTCTGCATCGAACAATTCTCGATCCCATCGATATTTTCTAAGTTTTTTTCAGTTGGTCGTTGGACTAATTGAGCACATTTTCAATGTCATCGATGAGTATTTGATGCCGTCGAGAATTTTTGAAAAATCATGTTTTGTCTCTGGACAGTTGAGGTGTTAGTTCAATGCCATCAATGAGTGTTCGATGTCATCGAAGGATTGATTTCGATGCCATTGCGACCGATTCTGCGCATATTTTTCGCAGTGCTACGAATTTGCGGGATTTGTTTCCGATTTTGTTTGAGATTCTTTCCAATGCTATATATATGGATGTAAATGAGATTGGGAGCTATTATAAGGGTTTTTAAATCGTCCTAAGACTTTAAAGGGTGTAGTAAGGGTGAGATTAGAGGTTGTTCGAATCGGATAAGCTCTTTCTCTTTATAATTTTTTCTTTCATAGTGATCATCTATTGCTTTGTGCCGTAGTTTTTCCATAAGAGGATTATTCCACGTTAAATCATTGTGTTCTCATTATGTTTGCTTGGTGTTATTGGATTGATATCCTAGATTTATCTCTATGTGCTTCCGCAGTCCCCTCGACAATATGGACTCGATTTCTTGTTGGGGTCTTACACAAAACCTTAGGATCTAGCCTCCCAGAACAAACCAGAATTATGGGATAATAAAGCAATGAAATAAATCAAAGCACAAACCACACCACACAAGAGAATTTTACGTATAAAACCCTCAAAGAGGTAAAAACCACAGGACCTCGTCCAGATCAATAATCCACTATGAAGTATAACGTTACAACCTTTTTTACTCATATAGGAGTGGATAAACAATAAGAGAATAAAAGAAAAATGAAGAGATCTAACCAATTACGAGGACGTAGAAGCATTGAGATATCAAGTGCACAGTAGATCACCTCTACGAACAGAACCTCCCTTCCACAAGCTTTCTCTCTCTCTTTCTCTCTCCCTCACACCTTTGATAACCCTAAACCCTTTAGCAAACTCTTGAAAAGCTTTAGGAAACCCTTTTATATTGCCTAGAAAAGCCCTAGGCATCCCTATTTATAGTTGAGAAAACTCCATTTCCCACCTCTTGCGAAAGGGCTTCAAAATTCCGCAATCCGCACAAAATCGCGGAACGAATCTGCGTAACCTCGACTGGTCGAGCAGGGTCCTCGACTGGTCGAGCGGCCCACTCAACCGGTCGACCACATCCCTTGACTGGTCGAGCACCTCGGAGAAAATAATCAGAAGGTCGCTGGACTTTGAGTCGAGCCCCACTCGACCGGTCGAGTGCCACCCACGATCGGTCGAGCAAGGCTCATGATCAGTCGAGTCCTGGGAGGAAATCCCATCATTTCTTAATATGACGAATATATAGGTAGGATTAGATGTCTTTTACTATTTCTTAAACATAGTATTACTTGTTTACATGCGGCTGATCACAACCAAATCAAATAGTCCAAAAAGTGCCACATGGCACTCATGCTACATGTGGTCAGGAAAAGCAACTCTGGCAAGCCCAGCACTAATCGTAATTGTATATGTTTGACTTAATGGGGCCGCTTGTAACACGTGTGTCCATTCATCCAAACAGTGATATTAGTATTTTTAAAAAATTTATTATTTTGAAAAAGGTACAAGCCTAAGCTTAAATATTTTATATAAGTCACATCAACTACGGCAGTGTAATCTATTATATCCGTGACTATATTTCCTTTTCCTTTTTTCAGAATTTTTTTTTACCCCCATGGATTCAAGGACTAGTGCAGGGAAGAAGACTAATCTTCTCTTTCCCTGTTCACCATGCACCTGCTACGTTAAGATTTGGCATAACCATATGAAAAATGAAGTTAAAATGTAAATTGGTTACTAGTGTATGATTTTATTGGTACCTAGATCTAATGGCTAGCATTAGCCATAGCTGCATATACTTTCCTCATGTGCTATATAGGGTGGGAACTACGTCTCTAATGGTTCGGATCATCCCCGCAAACAGCCTAATGGGCTGACTATGAATTGTGCTTAGGTACTTCGCAGACTACTTGACCAACTTCTCTCCTCTGCCTCAAACCTACTTACCCCTGCAAGTGGGACTAAATTAAAGAACCTATGGATTGAAGTCTAAAGAAAATGTGAGAACGCCAACAATATTCTAAAAGGAAATTAAGTTTCAAGTCGACCCATCTACCCCAAACGCGCCTGATTCATCCCTGACTTTGTCTAAAGAGACAGGAGGTTGTGGGTCCCATTTTATTTGATTTTAAATTAACAATAGGAATTATTTCTTAGGCTGCAAGAGTATGATGATCCATATGCATTTTTAAGTGCCAATGTGCATGTCACACTTGCTATTCAAATTCGAACGGATCATTTCGTGCGTCCCACCATGGATGTTCCATGATTCAAAAATGATACAGATGGATAACCTTAAAATTCCGATTGGAGAACCATCAAATGGACAGTTAAAAGTAAATAATAATAGTAATAATATATTAGGGTCATTCATGATATGATTTGAGGCTATTGGCCATACACGACCCACCATTTGGATGATTTGGATTGAAGTACTTGTTGTATGAACATTCACATTGGCTGTGGGCATGCATATAGATTGCCATGCTCTGCTGGAGTATTAATATTATTATCATATAACAAATTAAATATTGTGGGCCCATGTAAACTAAATATAATCTCAAAATAATAAGACAAATCAGGTGGATGATCAGACAAATCATAGGCATCTTAAAATGTCATTGCATGGGAAAGGCAAACCTCTTCAATCACACCATCTATAATAGAAAATTCAAAGGATAATCACGAGCGAAGGCGGTAAGCTTGTGCGAGTTTTAAGCCGCCTGTCAAATAGACCCACCTTATAGTTCATGATGTAAAAGTCAGCTTAATTGGTCCTGTCATACAATAGCCAAGATGGGTTCGAGATCAGTGCAATCGACATTTAAAAGGAATTGACCAGCTTAACTTATGCAACTGACCACCTGGGTTAGCTAGTTTTAGGCCATTGCATATGCATGGTGTGGCCCGTCTGATGAACAGCGTGTATCCAATACACAAGCGCCACATTGGACTTGTTGGATACAAGTAACCTTCTTGGGGCTCTTTTTGACGCAGGAAGGACTTTTCTCATAAATAACTACTCTGAAACCATGAGCTCTCTGATTTCTTCACATAGCTTTCTTGATTTTATAAAAGATAAAATTAACAAAAAAAAATAATCAATTTGAAATAAATTAATTGGTCATTAAAAAATATAAATTTATAGTCCTTTAAATAATGAGTTTAAACCTAAGATGAAATTTTAGACTCAAACTCTCTAAAATCGTGATGCCATTCCCACTAGACTTCATGGTTCTGGGTCAAAAATAATAAGTGTTGAATTTGTCCTAGCTATGTTATTCTCCTTTTTTCAAAAAAAAGAAAAAATTTGAAGTCATTTCCGTGTTGGGCACAACTCATACAACTCAAATGATCAAAAGTTATGATCGAACTAAAACTTACTATTTGTAGTAAAAACGAAAATAAAATGAACTTTTGACCATCAATCTATGGAATGTCACAAATCCACAGCGGGCAACCCGCCATAGGTTGGTTGGCTAAAGTAGCTTCTCCTACTCCAAAATCACATATGATATGTTTAAAAAAACTCATTTGGGTTGGCAAGATATAACTCTTTTAAGGTTCTGATAATTGTTATCACTTTTACCTCCGATCGGTCCTTCTCCTGTCCATCTTAGCCATGAAAGTGTATGTGACCCCTCTACATCAATTTTTCATGCACTTTTGACTCAGGGACTCATCCCCAACTTGTTCGCCTTGAATGGAGTCATGATACTGACCTCTCCTCTTCAAAACCTGAACTGAGTGGACTCGGACTCGTTAGTAGTCTAACCATTCTCTTCCCAAAAACATAGAACATGGAAACGCATTATAAAATACGGAGGCATATATATCTATGATAGAAGGACCAACATTCTAGTGCTGTTGGGCTGCAGTTCCTACAAGTTGGGCGAATGTTTCAGTGATCCAAACCATTGATCCAATAAGCCTCACTATGGATGGCCCATGTACGAAAAATCTCCAAGATCGTGAGATTCTAGATATTAAAGTACCTTTTCTATGTTGAATGTGAACTACTGCTATATTTTCTATCTTAACTGATCTATCAGTTGGCCTATTGAAGGGTTAGGATTCTTTAATCTTTAGGATTGATTCATGGGCTATTCGTTGTGGGTCCCATGATTTCCAATGTTTGGACCAACTTGATCACTCAACCATGGCCCCACTTATTTAAAAAAATAAAAATAAAAATAAAAAAAACCAACTGAAATCCCGACTCAAGCATGGAATAAGCCTTCACCATAAAAAATAGCTTAATTACACGGATGTGAGTTGCTTGCTATGTGGGAGGGCCACCATGATGTTTGTAAGAATATCCCTGCTTACGTTAGGACACTAGCCCAAAAAATGAAAGACGTCTGAAATTCAAGTGGGCCACAAGACGGAAACAGTAAAGATAGAAAGTTCACCATTCAAATATTTATGGGCCCCGTAAGTTTTGAACCAGGCCAGCATTTTATGTTTTCAGTTCATCACAATGGAAATGACCTTATGAACGGTTTAGATGCCATATAAACATCAGTGATAGACCCAGGAAGGTTTCAACGGTAGGCTTTCCTTCCCCACTATTTCTTATTGCGTGGCCCCTCTTAAGCATAGGATCTGCCTTATTTTTGAGCTCAAGGCTCATATCCTAAGATAACCTTTTGAAAAATGAAGTTGATTCCTCAAAAACATCACATTATCCCTAAGTAACTTCCACCCACAAGAAATCTGGGCCTGTTTGGTTTGCAGGATTAAATGGTATGAAATTACATTAAATGGAATTAACATCATTATTATAAAATAATTGCATGTTTGAAAATATCATCATGTTTTGGCTGTGTAATCTCACATTCGGGATCAAATTTTTCCTTCATGAAAAACACTATATTAAGCAAAACTTGTATTTGATGGGCTATAGAATTTTAATCAACAGATTAAATTTACAACTGATGTTAATCTCTCTCTCTCTCTCTCTCACGCATATATATAACTTGAAATGTCATATGTAATGAATGGGTAGTGCAGAAAAAATGCATGCTTAATGTGGGGCCCATGGATACATTGCATTTCAAAATTATATATATATATATATATATATATAACTTGAAATGTCATATGCCAATGGGCGCATATGAATGGATAGTGCAGTTAAAATGCATGCATTAATGTGGGGCCCATGGATACATTGCATTTCAAAATCCACTGAAAATCAGGCAGTATCTACTTTGACACCAGATGATACCTGGATTAATCTAATCTTTTATCTAATTTTCAAACAGGAATACTGAATTTGCATGGGACCAAATGCAATTCATATCACCTAATCCTACTTACTAAACAGGCAGGTCAGGCAAATCGAGTCAAGTAAAACTGCGTTTTCGGTGAAAGAGATGCACATCTACCGTCCAAATTGTAAGATTTTATATCCACCGTAATAATAAATAGCTATGGACGTTAGTATAAGCATTCGTCCAATAAAATTTAGGTCACCTGGTTGGTGTGTTCTGATCCGGACCGTCCAATCAGTGGACTACTTCTTGGATGAGATAGAGACTAAACAAATAAACATCCATCAAACCTTGTCAACTGTCCCATCCTTCATCCTTCCGTAGATGGTCAAGAGAAGTTTACAGCAATAAGCTAATTAATTCCACGGAAGGAAAAATTAGCACCGTAGATGCTTTCTTTTTATGCTTTTTTTTTTTTTTTTTTTTTTAAATGGCCAAAAATTCTTGTTACAAAAGTAGATTTTTAAGGAAAGAAAAAAAAACTTTCAAACAAAATTACCCTTAAATTTTAGGGTAAAGTAACTGAAAAAGGTATGGGTATTTTCATCTTTCTTGGATTACCTGTATGAGTAGATGTCTAATTTAGTATGATAGGTTGCTTGAATAAAAAAAGATGGGTTGTAAGTTACGTACATAGTAAAAAATTGCCATCTACAGTATAACATTGTACTATAGGAATGATCCTGTCCAACTCATCTGCACTATATCATGGTGCAAATAAATTGTAATGGACAGACCATCCGTCCAAAAGTGTCCCATCTTTGACTGTTTACGGTCAAAAATCATTTTCATCAGACAATCTTAAGTATCAGATGAGTGTCCTACAAACAGACGGTCATGACAAAGTAAATTGATTTTGATCATTAACTATACTCTTTGGAAGAACCATTTGACACGTGGCTTGTCTGATTGGTATGATTTTCGCATGCTGACCTGTCAAAGTGAGGTCCATTGAATGGATGATCTGGATGGACCACCACCGTGTCCAATGCACCAGATTATGGTGCAAAGAGATGTATAGGATCATTCCATGCTCATGCAACACAATAAGTTATGGTTGCGTTTCGACTCCATGACAGGAGAATCGTTTGATCCGAACCGCCCAAACAATCCTAACCATACCCTTCAAACTAGAAGGCCAACGTTTGAAGGGACAGAGCTAATCAATGGTGAAATTGTGCAAGACGAGCCATGAAAATGTGGGCCAGAGAAAACGAGTGGTGAAGTTTGATTGTTTATAGGGTCCACATGTCTCACTGTAACCCTATAATTGCATAAGAACATCTATCTGGAAGCAGATTGCATCCTGCACTCTCCTGGACGGCTCCGTCCAGACAGGGGCTCTGTGGGGCCCACCGTGGAAAATGAGGTATATCCCAATCTCAAGTAGATCACATTATAGGAAACAGGGGTTGATTAAACGTGGATTATTAAAAACTTTTTGAGAGCCATAAAAGTTTTGGATGAAGCTTATCTTTATTTTTTCCCTTCATGGGTCTGTATGGCCTAAGCAACAGATTGGATGTCAAACAAACAGTACATCGGGCCTTAAGAGGATTTTAATGGTAGGTATCTAATTGCTATTGTTTCCCTGTAGTGTGGTCCACCTGATATTTATATTCCTCTCAAATTTTTTTAAAATCTAGCCCTAAAATGATATGTAAAAATGGATGAACAGCATTGATAAAAGACATACATCATGGTGGGGCCCACGGAGCACCGACCCCGGGGCTAGTGGCAGTGGGAGTAACGAATCCGTCTACGTTTTTTTCCTAAACTTTGAGCAGTTGAAATTTTGACACGTGTACCATGTGTGTGAGAGGGAGAATTCAAGACCCGTAAAATGTAACCTATATATTCTCAGGCTTTTGCTGGTAAAATATGAACGTTAAGACGGAAACGGATTGGCTACCCCCGCCACCAGCCGGTAGCATATGGTCGGTGCTCTGTGAGCCCCACCATGATGTATGTGTTTCATCCATTCCGTTCATTCATTTTTAAAGATCATTTTAGGTGTTATTTTAAAAATGAGATGGATATAAATATCAGGTGGACCACACCATACGAAAATAATAGTGATTAGATATCCATCACTAAAACCCTCCTAGGGCCCACTGTACTGTTTATTTGACATCCAATCTGTTGATTAGATCATACAGACCTAGATGAAGGGAAAAAAACAAATATCAGATTGATCCAAAACTTTTATGGGCCCCAAATTTGTAATGATCGACGTTCATTCAACTTTGTTTCCTGTAATGTGGTCCATTTGAAATTGGGATATAACTCAATTTTGGTCTCATACCTAAAATAATCTAGAAAAATAGATGGACCACATGGATGAAGCACATACATCATGGTGGGGCCCACAGAGCACCAACCATCAGCCATTGGCAGGTGGCGGGGGGAGTAGCCAATCCCTTAAGACACCTACCACATATGTATACTTTCGTAAATGACAGAAATACTCTCCATATTAATTATAAAACCCTTCTAATGTCTTTTTCATACTCAAAACTTCATTGTCCCTCCACTAGCATTCCTTAGCCACTCACCTCAGATGAATGGACCCGAGTCGTTGACGGCTACAACAACTAATTCACGCGCACCTTAAAACACCCACGCCGTATATGCAATTTGACTCCCTCCGAGAACTCTTACATTTACCATTACTCTCTGTAGTGCGGCCCACCTTAGTTGTGATTTTGCTGATTTTTAGCCCCAGATCCTAACATCAAGAGCACACCTAATGGAAGGAGTGGATGTTGCACAAACACCATGCTACACCCGTTATGTATCTGTTTATCCAACCTGTCCATCCCTTTTCTCGTGTCATTTAAAAGCATGAACACAAAAGAGAGAAGGATCCAACAATGAAGTGGACCACACTAGATAATAATCTTGGTTGCATTAAACGCACAAACTACTAAATGCCAGTTGCATTAAATGCAAAAGCCATCCATGATATGTAGGGCTAAAAGTTGGGCGGGTTCAACCCGCCCAACCTGTGACCGACCTGACATTGGTTTGGGCTCAGGCAGTATATATCGCGTCCGATCTCAAGCTTGGGCTATACAAACACCAACTCGATAAAACTTGGGTTGGGCTCGGGTTGCCCGACCCAACCCGAACCCGATCAATATATAAATTACTTATAAATTTTAACTGAGTGTAGATTGTTTGTGTTGAAGGTACACTAGTGATGTTGGGTCTCATTTGTCCACGTCATTTTCAATGACTCAAGCTAACAAGATATGCTGGATTTCTCTCTTCCAAATAAATTGTGTGCTATGTTACATGACTTTTAAATGAGTAGTTGTCTTATATTTTAGCTTATTTTTTTAGAGAAAAAAAATGAAGTTCTTTATGATGAATAATCACATATATATATATAATTAATAAAATCATAGATATAAAAAATAAATTTTATATTAAAATATAATAAACTAATGTAATAACAAAAATATTAGCACATATACACCCGACTAACCTGATCAAGCCCGCTTGAGTTGACCTGGGTCAAGAATTCTCAACCTGAGATTGGGTTGGGTTGAGTTAGGGTTGAAGTATAAGAACCTTGGGTTGGGTTAAGGTTGAGCACCAACCTGATCCAACTTGGCCAACTTTTAACCCTAATGATATGTTTCACTTGAACGTTAGATCTACCTCATTTTTTCCTTAAAATGATTTGAGAACCGAGATGGAGAACCGAGATGGAGTGCCTGGATAAAAGATTCATCACGGTAGGCCCTCCCACAGAACTACCCGTTCTGGGCTAGAGACGGGTGGGGGTAGCGTCCTAAAAAATCTATCCAAAGATATTAAAAGTAATAAACAAAGAAAAATATAAAATAAGAAATTAATTACTTTAACAATCCTTTGACAATTTTATCCACACATTTTTTATTTTTTATTATTTATTTTTTTAATCAGGAGGCTGAAGCCAAG
This sequence comes from Magnolia sinica, assembly GCF_029962835.1. Taxonomy (NCBI): domain Eukaryota; kingdom Viridiplantae; phylum Streptophyta; class Magnoliopsida; order Magnoliales; family Magnoliaceae; genus Magnolia; species Magnolia sinica. The sequence continues at coordinate 46,944,266 of NC_080590.1, forward strand.
TCATTTTTTATTTTTTTATCCAATCTTGTCATTCTATGGCTGTGGGAGCATGCATTTCTGCGTCTCATGCCAGTATGTATTCCTGCATGGATGAGATCAAAACCATTCATTTCGTTTTTCATTAATGAGTGGGCCATGGTCCAAAAATCAGACACTGAAAGACCATACACCTTTAATTGGTGGCACACAATTTAAGAAGATCAAAAAGATATAGCGCTCATCTATTGATAGAAGTTCCATTTATTACCAAAATTTTGTCAATGGTCCATGTGATGTCCGGTTCGGATCACGGGATCACAACATATCATAACTGAAATGTCCGTACAGTCCTTTTTCAGAAGAGAAATTACATAACTGCCCTCTTCTTCTTTTTCTTTATAAAGCAGAGAATTCAGTATTGTGGCCCAACATGCCATGTTTCTGACATCCCACTCATCCAACATATGCAAAGCAGCATAATTACTAAACGAACCAAAAATAAAGCTCATCTAATCCATCAAAATAATATAAACCACTTAAAACATTCAAATTCAAGTGTAGTCATTCTGATGATTTGATCATCCCGATTTTTAGTTGGTGTGATCATCACGGTGGGATGCATACGTTGGATGGCTTGGATGTTATACATATACCACATGGGCCGTACAAGTCTTGACTTTCACAGTTTTTAAAATAAAAAATAAAAGCCATTATTGTAATTTCCTCCCTTAAAAAGAGCCTCCCGTGATTTGTAATCGTCCAAGCAAGTACAATGTCAATTCCACAGCAGACTCTTTAATCGTACACAGCAGATGGTTGTATGGCATAAGAGCTTTGCTAATCACTGACCCAATTGCAGAGATGGTGCATAACGGAGAATTGCTTTGGAAAGATAACATTAGCGGAAGCGGATTGCCTGGTGTGCTGCACACCAGACGTCACTGAGTTCTTTGGGGCCGACCATGATGTATGTGTTACATCCACACCGTCCATACATTTTTGGATATCATTTTACAGGATGGAGCTAAAAATTAGGAAGACCCAAATCTTAAATGGACCACACCACATAAACTAATTCGGCAATGACGTTCACCGTTGAAACCTTCCTAGGGCCCACCATGATGTTTATATACCATCCAACCTGCTGATTGCGTCATATATACATGGATGAAGGGAAAACACATATATCAGCTTGATCCAAAACTGACAAGCCGGCAAGAAGTTTTCAATGATAGATGTTCAATCCCCACTGCTTTAAGTGGTGTGGTCCACTTGAGATTTTTATCTGCCTTAATTTTAGGCCTATGCTATAAACTGATATCCGAAAATGGATGTACGGTGTGGATATAATACATAAATCACGGTGGGCCCCACAGAACTTGGTGACGTCAACACACCACGCAATCCGCTTCCATTATTAATCATCCAATTTTCCGTTCAAATTTGGATCTCCTTCTATTTTACTTTAACCATTCATTTTATAGCTATTAATTGGATGGTAAGGATTGCTTGATCAGTTTGGTTTTGGAAATATGGTATATCCAAGATGAGGGATTCATCATAACTTGGATGGTCTGGATAGCCGTACACCAGAGCCTGATGTGACGATAATGAGTCAGTCACCACCATTTTTAAAATGAGTAGAGCTAACAACTAATTGTAGCTATGATTTATACTAATAAATGGTAGTGACACTTTACCATACACCTGCTATAATTTTATAACAATCCGAACCATCCAAATCCTTGATTTAATTGTGGATGGACCACGAACTGGAAAAGATAATGGGAAGGAAATAATAACCATTTGTTTTTTTTTTTTTTTTTCCCTCCAATCTAAACCGACTACAATTTTACTTTTAAATCTTTTATTTTATAGCCATTGACTTGATGGTTAGAAATGCTCCATCCACAATGGGACCCACAAATTTGTTGGTTGTCCCAATATCACGGGTGCTTATACAGTGCCTATGGAGGTATTGAAATTGCCCTTGAGCTAATGGCACACATGGGGCGAGATAGATTTTAATAAGAGGAATAGAAAAGGACATAAAATCATCCATGGCAGATAGAATGTTTTATTTATTAGAGGGTTTATGATAGTGCTATGCAAGGCAAATTTTGGTCATGATCAATCAATAGCAGACCCACTGGTTGCATGGTTTTTCAAGGGAACCTTTCATGACGTCCACCTCTGTGGGCCCACTGTAATTTTTTCATACATCCACACCGTTCATTTGGTGGTTACCCTATAGGTTGTGGATATTGGAGAAATAAGCCATATCTGGAATTTAGGTGGGTCATACAATCTGAAATTATGTGAAATCATGCCTAAAACATCTAAAAGCACTTGGTGAGGCTCACCTCACTTTGGAATGGCCTACATTTTGGTTTGATCCATCATCATCTAAGTGAGACACATATAATGAATGATTTAGATGTCTGACTCACATCTCCATGGGTACTATAAACAATCAGGAAAGTTTCAATGGGTGGAGTACTGTTGTCTATGGTGTGGCCCATCTAATCTATGGATTAGCCTCATTTTTAGGCCCATGTCCCATCATGGAAGATTACGTCTAGTTATTAGTGTGGATGTCAGATGCACAGTGCATTAGGGCCCACAGAGCTCGACCTCGACCTCATAGAACCTTTTCCATGCCCGCGGAGAACTTAGAAGTTGTAGTGCCTCTAGTTGCATGGGTTCACTTGGACAGTCCGGTATATGGATCTGAACTGTCTATTTAAGTCTAGAACACATTCCATGGCCATGATGAAAGAATGAAACTGTTTGGATGATCTAATCAGTACATGATTTGGCATTATTTTTATAGCCATCCTTTTTTCTTAAGCCGTGGATGGGATGGTTACGATTGCCTAGCTAAAGTGATTCTTCATAATGATGAGCAATCCATGATGGACCCTAAGAAATAAATGGATCAAATTGTTTATAAAACCTATTTTTCGTGCAAAGCAATCCTCACGTCCATACTAAAGGCTTTCAATCCAATGGTTATTATTTGTCTGATTACAATGAAGTTTGCATAGTATCGCATGAAAAGTGTATTGAACCTATTGAACGGTCTAGATTAATGTATTGGACCGTATAAGTGTCCTAACGCACCCAAGAGAACTATAACTTATAGTGCTTTGGGTGCACTTTAACACATCTCCATGACATAAGAGTTGTGTTACCAAATAATGCGTTGACGAAATCAAAATATTTTGGGGAGATTGAAAAGACCTAAATGCCCTCGTCCATTTTTTTCCCCTCCAATACCTGATAAGTTCAAGAATTGTGTGGCCCACTTGTGTATTTTGACATCTATCCAACCCAACAGATGCACACCTCCTTCATGATCGTACAAAATAAAAATCAACCCAATCGAATCATCATATGGTCCACATGTGAAATTGGGTTTTTGGGGGCCGTACATTGTTTTCTCTTTGATAGTGTGTGGCCCATCAAATGATGTGGTCGGCTTGAGTTTTGCTTAATCTGATCATCCTAGCTAGGATCCATCTATTGGACGGGTTGGATGTGTGTCATATATGTAAAACATTAGCCCCACAATATCTAAACGTTACCACCATTTTACAAAAAAAAAAAAAAAACAGAAGGCATTGGGACCATTTCAACCTCCGGATTGGTGTTGCCCGGGTAACAGGTTAGTGAGAGTTATCCTCACCGTACAGCCTATCTTGATGTTATTTTGTATATCCACTCCGTCCATTCGTTTTTCCATCACATTTTAGTAATCTGTACTTAAAATTAGTTACATTCAAATCTAAGATCGATCACACTACAAGAAACAGTGATGACCATTAAAAACTTCCCAAGGCCCATTCTAAGAAGATCCATAATGTCTATTTATCATCCAACCCGTTGATAAGGTCAATTAGAACTGTATGAAAGTAAAACATAAATATTAGATTAATCCAAAACTTTTATGACTTATAAAAATATTTTAATGATAATTCACCACTTTGTCCACTGGTGTGGTCCACATGAGATTGGTATCTACTTAATTTTTGTAATAACATACTCGAATGATCTTAAAAGAAGGATGGCCAGCATGGATATGAAAAATATTCATCAAGGTGGGCCACACACGGTAAAGATAACAACCACTAAGCTGTTACCCGGATAAGATAGCAAACTAATTTTTCTGCAAAAATTCAAATTATAATTTAATAAAATAAATTTTTTAATATAATATATTTAATAAAATAATCAAGAATTGAAGTATTTCATACTCCATTGATAGGTTAAAAGGTCACCAATCCCATATACAACCACAACCCTTTCTTCACCATCTTTCACTTCCAAAAAAAACAAAGCATCCCTCCCTACAACTCTCGTCAAATAACTATCTTCTTCTCTCAATGACAATTCCACACCTCAAAACAGCCCTTTGGGGCTTCTTCTTCATCTCCATCTCTTTCCTCTCCTTCTCCAAATCCTCTTTCCAAGATTCCCCTCCTGATCTCTTCAACCCCAAACTTCAACAAGCTTACATTGCTCTCCAAGCATGGAAACACACCTTCACCTCAGACCCCAAAAACCTCACTTACAACTGGTGCGGCCCTGACGTTTGCAACTACACAGGAATCTACTGCGCTCCATCACTCAACGATCATAATCTAACCGTCGTCGCAGGCATCGATCTCAACCACGGTAACATCACCGGCACTTTACCTGAAGATCTCGGTCTACTCGTAGACCTCGCACTCTTCCACATTAACTCCAATCGTTTCTGTGGGACCCTCCCAAAAAGCTTCAGAGACCTCCGCCTCTTATTCGAAATCGACGTCAGCAACAACCAGTTATCAGGTTCTTTCCCGACGGTTCTCCTCCGTCTCCCTTCACTCAAATTTCTCGATATCCGTTATAATCAATTCAAAGGAGATGTACCAGACAAGCTCTTCGATCTCAATCTCGACGCTATCTTCATCAACAACAACAAGTTCCGGTCTTCGGTTCCGACCAACATCGGAAATTCAACTGTTTCAGTCCTTGTTCTTGCTAACAACAATCTCAATGGCTGCTTGCCTCGCAGTCTCGGACAGATGGCCGGAACGCTACATGAGATTATTTTCATGAATGCCGGCCTCACATCTTGCTTGCCACCGGAGCTCGGGTTGCTGAAAAACGTGACGGTCTTTGACGTCAGCTTCAACAAGCTGGTGGGGCCGTTGCCGGAGGAGATTGGAGAAATGACTAGCTTGGAACAGTTGAATGTAGCTCATAACCGGCTCTCCGGTGAGATTCCAGAGAGCATATGTTCGTTGCCGAAATTAGAGAACTTCACGTATTCATACAACTATTTCTGCGGAGCGCCGCCGATCTGTCTCAAGCTTCAGGACAAAGACGATCGGAAGAACTGTATTCCAGACCGGCCTTTTCAGAGATCGGAAGAGGAGTGTTCTTCGTTCCTTTCACACCCTATTCACTGTGATGGATTTGGCTGTTCGGCACCATCACCACCACCGCCACCTCCACCGCCTCCGCCGCCACCATCACCACCACCCCCAGTTGATAACTACCCGTGATTGCTGCCATGGCGCCACCCCTACCTATGTATTCACTGCAATTTATAGTCTTGATATTCTTTGTTTTGGGTGACATAAGGTTTCTTCTTGGCTAGTGGTGGAAGAAACATGTGTTAGTGGAATGTGAAGTGTTTTCGTTTTAGGTTGCGTTTGGATGCACAAGTGAATTGAATTGCATATATAATGGTGGGCCCTACAAATATTTACAAATATATGGTGTTTGCCTTTATTGATTTTAGCGTCAGAATCTTCCAAAGAAGCTTAACTGTCAATGCAGGCGCGTGCCATGAATGACCTAAGTAAATAATAATGGCTTATTTATCAGTATTTACCGTTTGGTATTATAATCCAAACAGCTATTAAAAATGAGAAATGTTAATATGAGGTCAATCTCACAGAGCTTTCCTCTCAAGTCAAGCTGTGTGGGACCCACGGGTATCGGAAATTCACAGCTCGTGGGTCCCTCCAGGTTATAGGATATACTAAAAGTCAGCCGTATCCAGAATGCAAGTGGGCCACACAAAACTGGGAAGCGGATTGGCTGGTGTACCACACACCAGCTATATAGCTGGTGTATTTGACGTCCCCAAGTTCTGTGGGTCCCATCATGAGGTATGTGTTATATCCAAACTGTCTATCCATTCGGTGATATCGTATTAAGGCTTGAGCCAAAAAATAAGACAAATCTAAAGATCAATTGGACCACACTGCAAAAAGCATAGGGGGATTGAACATCTACCATTGAAACCCTTTTGGAGTCACAGAAGTTTCGGATTAATATGAAATTTGTTTTTCCTCTTCATCCATGTATTTTTGACCTTATTAACAAATTGGATGTAATATAAACGTTATAGTGTACCCTATGAATTTTTTACGGATGAAAATCATTATCCTCACTCCTATTTTTGTGTGGTCCATTCAAGCTTTCGATATGATTCAATTTTTATTTTTGCTAATTTTCTAAAATAATCTCAAAAAATGGATGAACGTTGTGGATCTAATAAATACATCATTGGGGGCCATGTAACTTTGATCTCCTTTGAACCGTTAGTACAACTCAGAGCTGGAGGAACGTCAGCGCTCGTCTTCGAGCGACGCATATATACACTGGTGTGTGGGACAACAGCCAATCCGCTTCCCTGAAACTGTGTAAATTCATGCTTAAAACCTTCTGTTTTTTAAAACTCGATCTACAAATATAAATAACATCTCAGCAGGCCATATAAATTATTATGAAGGTTTTAATGGCTAGATACCTAGCTTACGAAGGTTTCAGTGGCTAGATATCTAGCTACCTTTTCCCACTATTAAAAATTACCCATGCCTCGATAGATGATCGAACCTGTCACTTCATGTGAAACTCTTGCAAGTCCACGAGGCTAACGATGAAAATATCCAACATTCCTGTTTTAACAAACAATTGGTACATGTATCAAAGGATAGGATTGTTCAAGCTACTAGCTTTTACCGTAACAATACTAATTATCACAATTTAGCTGTTTTAATTTGAGTTAATATATATATGCCATGTTTATTATTTTTAAGTATCAAGCATCTCACTCACCAAGAGTATCAAATAACATCTCAATTGCAAGGGGAGCTGATTGCCTACCAAGATTTATGTATTTTATGCGCTACATTCATTTATTTTATCAAATAATTTTATGACTTAAAAATGAAGCATATCTAAAGCTTATAAGTAAATCACATTACAGGAAATAGTACGAATTGATTTATGTATCTTATGCACCACATTTATTTATTTTTTCAGATAATTAATTTTATAACTTAAACTTAAAAATGAAGCATATCTAAATCGTAAGTGAATCACATCATAGGAAATAGTGTAAATTGAATGTCTGCCGTTGAAAAATTACCAAGGGCTTATGGTTTAGTCGGTGTGATAAAAGAATACCGAGTTATTCAACATGCAATCCGATTTCAACTGCCAAGGTCTTGGTAACATTTGGCGACGCAGATTGCGTCCTACCCCGGCATGTCTCTAGCCTCGAACGGGCAGCTCTATGAGTGGTCCCACCTTTAGTTATATGTACTTCCAAGCCATCCATGCCTTTTCTCGTATCATTTTTTACGCACTTCCACGAAAATGAGGAAGAACCTAAGCCCAAATGAGCTACAACCACACGTGACTCTTGCATTTAATGCATGCAAGGGGGCATTTATTGCTCGGTGTATTTAATGCATCCAAGCTTATTATTTAATATGGTTCACTTAAGCGTTGTATCTGCATCATTTTTGTGCTCATGTCTTAGATACGAGAAAAGAGATGGATGGTTTAGATGTGGAGATACATCACGGTGGGCCCGCTCGCGGAACTGCCGGTTCAGGGCTAGAGACGGGCGGGGAAAGGACGTAATCCACGTACAACAATTCGGTGTTTGTGAAGGAAGCGTACTGCATCCTGCCCCACTAGACTGACTTCGTCTCTACGGAGTCACAGTGATGAATGGGTTAAATCCAAGCAATCCATTCATTTTTTCAGATTATTTTAAAGAATCAGCCTAGCTATCCATTCAATTTTTCGTGTCATTTTAAAGAACGATCCAAAAAACTGAGGCAGATCCAAGGATGAAGTGGACCACACCACAGGAAGGAGCGTTGGTACCTACCGTGGAAACCTTCTAAGGCCCACCTTCATATTTATTTTCCATCCAACCTGTTCATAAGGTCACGTAAGCTTGGATGAAGGGAAAACACAAATATGATCAAAACTTTTGCAGATCCGAAGAAGTTTTTAACGGTGGTCGTTCAATCCATAATGCCTGATCCACCTAAGCCTTTGGTCTGCCTCAGTTTTGGGCTCATATTAAAAAATGAGCTTTCAAAATAGATGGACGGTGTAGATTAAATCCATACATCACGGTGGGTCCCAGAGTCCCTGCCTGGACCGAGTCCGTCCAGGTGGTGGAGGACGCCATCCGCTTCCTTCGTAAAGTAGGTTGGCTGGCCCCACACGTATGCCGCGGCACCCACTACACACGCAGCCACACGTGTTAAACTGGAATATGTGTGGGAAATTCTTAACATGTATTAGGTGGGACCCTCGTGTAGAGTATATGACCAGAAACTTGAGGCCGTTCAACTACCTGGAAGGTCAACGGACCGCGTTAGAAAACAGGGAAGTTCTTTCCGACCGCGTTTCTCCGCAACGCCTGCTGTGCGCATCCGGTACAACATCAGGGCTTGGTGGGGCCCACATTGTTGTTTTATTTTTACATCCAGTCCGTCCATCGGGTGTGTTATTTGATTTTAGGCGTTGAAAAAAAAATTCATCCAGATCGATGGCTCAAGTTGGATACATCACATTGAACAATGGGGAGAGGACGTCAACCTTAATTTTGTGTGGGGGCCCGCCAAAGAGTGTATAATCCATCCATCCTGTTCATCAGGTACGCCTCATCAAAATGAATACGATGACGCACTAGATAAACGGAGTGGATGTTACACGCACAACATGGGATATCCCACATGCTTGGGTGTTATACTCGTGAGATTGAACAAGTGTTGCATTCCAATACAGTTCTTTTCTGCCGTCCATTCTGTTCGTCCATGCGTGCCTGCGGACGCGATTGGGGACTACCCCGCCCTCCCAAGCTAGGAGTAGACAAGGCCTCTGAGGTGCCAACGTGATGTATGAGTTTTATCCACACCGTCCATCCATTTTTTCCATATTAGTTTAGATTACGAGACCAAAAATGAGATAGTCCCAATGCTCAACTGGACCACACAGTGTGGATTAAATACCTACCGATGAAAACTTTTCGTAGGCTAAAGAAGTTTTGGATCAATCTGATATTTGTTTTTTTCATTCGTTCAGGTCTATGTGACCTTGCGAACAGGTTGGATGGAAATTTACCATTACGGTGGGCCCTAGGAAGGATTCAAGGGTGGGTATCATTATCACTGGTACCTCCTATGGTGTGGTCCACTTGAGTTTTGGATCTGCCTCACTTTTGGGTTTTTACCTTGGAATGATATGGAAAAATGGATGGACGGTGTGGATAAATCCCATATGGCACGGTGGCTCTTCCGAGCCTCTGTGCGTTCCTAGCTAGGAACCATGCGGGGTAGTACCGACTCTGCGTCGGTGGCCTGCTTGATTGCTGAAAGGTTTTGATTTTTAAAATGACCATGAGGTTGGTCTGACCTCGTAGATGGCTGAAATGTAATGGCTTGGTTATTCTTCCGAGAAATGGTCGGAAGGTTGGTCTGACTCACCTACTAGATGGCTCGAATCTCCTACGCAACGAGCTTTGTTGGAATTTCTGTTGGGGTGCGAATTAGGTGAGTCGGGGTTGACATATTGGTGGTTGACTCCTGACTGTAGGACCCACCTTTTTGTATGTGTCGTATATTCCACTACCTCCATCATTTTTTATTTTCAGACCATTTTAGGCATGGTTGAAAAATGAAACAGACCCAAATCTTAAGTGGACCACACCACGGGAAAATATTGGTCATTAATCATTAAAAACTTATTATGGGACACAAAAGTTTTCAATAAAGCTGTTATGTGTGTTTTCTCTTCATTCATGCAGGTCCGTGTGACCTTAACAATAAGTTGGATGGCTGGGAGGGCTGTAACTTACGGTCCAGCCGGTTGGACTTGAGAGGGTGTGTGTGTGTACACACACACATACACATACACATACGACGGAGAGATTAATGCTCACTTGTCTACCAATTCTCACTAGAACTCATGAGAAATTTTTAAGAAGTCATCACCCATGATATGAGTGCATAATCTGAACGTTTCAGGTGATGTAGTACCCCGTGAAACCTCATGCACCCAAGTTTTACACTGATCCAAAACTTTAGTGAGCCATGGAAAAATGAAATATTTTCCTCCCTTGATTTGCCTCTCTTTTCCAAGGCCCATCAAAATTTTGAATTAGGGTAAAAGTTGGGCCCTCAAGGTTTCATAGGGTGTTGCATCACGTGAATGGTTTAGATTTTAGGCTCGTATCATAGGAAATTTGTTCACACACACAGTATATATATGTGTGTGTGTGTGTGTGTGTATACATTGTTGGAGGAAAAATAGAATGACTTATGGAATGCACCAACTCTACAAACCAGCACGAACCCAATAGGGCTTATGCCTAAAGAGGCATTTACTGACAAGGAAAGGTCGACCTTCAAGTAGGTCGATGCAACTCTAAGGCCACTCAAATAAGATGTAACTGTATGTCTACTCAAATAGCCAGTTACTGACCTAAACCATGGGTCAGCTATAGGTCGACCTAAACCATAGGTCATATATAGGTCCGCCATATGTCGGCTACAGGTCAACCCGGCCATAGGTCGGCCATAGGTTGGCCATAGGTCGGCATAACCTCTGACAAGATAAATGCTGATCTGACGAAAGGCTTAGTATTATTTACGTTTACTGTATCTGATGCCTCTATCACCCGACCTTTTCCCGAATTAACGGTCTGGGAATCTCTCCAACAACCCGAAGATCTCTCCCAAGATCTTCAAGAGATAAAATCAGATCCTGGGAATCTCGGACAGCCATAATCTCGAGAAGACCTCTGACATATCAAGAATTCTAGATGAGAAAGACTCCCTGCGGCGTGATCTTCCCTCTCATATAAATAGAGGTGCTTCTAGCCAATGAAAGGTACGCATGCAAACCCTAATACTCGACCGGAGACTCTTTTCCTTAAGATTTTATCCTACAAAAGACCCAAAGTCCTGACTTAGGCATCGGAGGGTCCCCTGTACAAGACATGGTCTCCTTTGTCTCTTACTTTCTCTTGTGCAGGTCCCAGAGGGTTAACTAAGGAATGTCGACTGGAAAACTGCATATATATAGGAACAGTCCATGGGCTGATCACATGTCACTACTGCCTTTGATGGCCTGCCAAATCCACAATTGTGATTTGAAGAAAGATTGATTTAAATAGTTATCCTTAAACTGAATGCCCATATGTGATTTTACTAAAAGTCAATGGTCAAATCCGGTGCAAATTAGGAATCGAGGGTCCTAGGGTGCTCTTTAGGATGTTTGGACATAGATATGTGGTTAGTTACACAGGTTGCTTGTAAAATTGTGATTTATTGTGTGAAGGTGTATAATGTAGAGTACATATGCAATTACTTGTCTCCTTTTGGATTTAAAAACTATAAGATGTGTAGAATTCGTCTAGCAAAATTGGGATCTCCAAAATTAGGTCTGAACGTGATTTAATGTGAAACATAAACCGGTAGATTCGTTAGGGATTTGGTCTACAAGCTTAGGTCATGCGCATGGTCTATTTTACAGTAATGTGATGGTCCATCTTGAAAATCAATGGTTGGATAGCTTGATACACGGATGAAGATTAGTCCCAATGTTGAGATTCAAGATCGAGTGTAGATGGACGGTTAATCTTATGATCAGAGGGTTGGATTGATGGATAAGTGGGCGATGGTGTATATATAGTAACTCAAATCTTCATGATAACGCCCGAGGACTTTCAATACTTGGCTATAGAAAAGTTTAGGGTGTAACATAGTAGCTATGTTCGGAGTCGCAATCAAAAATTTTCTTTGGTCAATCAAATCTTAGATTGCATGTTTCAATGTAAAACAACGGTCTATCATACTCCTGGATTGATGGAACAGACAATATTCATTTTGGTTATAGTTTTACAGCAGAGGGTTTGTTGGGGGGCTAAACTGTAGTGGGGCAAGAAGTTGCCTTTGTACCAGTGTGGTTAGTACTTCTCTATAAGATTGAACTAATGTAGTGAAATGCTTAGGTTCCTAAATTGTACCCATTTGTCAGTTTTTATTAGAGTATTGCGAGTTCCATCTAGGTGGTTGTTGTTGCTATCGTTGTTGTCCCTATTTGAGTGCAAAAGGTGCACCTTGGTCAAAGGCAACAAGATTGTTATCTTTTGTTGGATAAGGAACAGGGATATCATCATCATCACTCTCGTATTTAGTAGGCTCTTCATCTACCTGGTTCCACTTTTTTTGTGGTGGTCTAGTGTGACTAAGGGGAGATTGCCCCTATCCTTATTCTAATTTTGACTCATTCCTCAGCGTGGATGAGTTGGGTGAAATTAGCGTTCAAATATGAGATGAGATATCCAAGTTTACCGAGTGGATAATCATGGAGATTTGTTCTTCCTCACCATTGAGTGTTTTCATTTTGGCATCCATGGCTCACCATCATCTAACATAAGCTTATAAGGACTCATCATTCATTTGTCTTAGGGTTGTAAGATCCACCCTTATGGGTGTCACATTTAGATTATATGTGAAGCGATTTACAAATGTTTGGGCAAGTTGTTCACAAGTCTTATTCGATGGTAATCGAGCAGCGTGTACTAATTGAGAGTATCACCTTTTAGGGAATTTTAAAATAAACTGATTAATGCTCCGTTATCGCCTGCCACGATATCAAGTTCTCCAAAAAAATGCTTTAAGGTAAGCTACGGTGTCACACCCCAAAAATCAGCACCTAAGTACGGAGACTCTATTCCCAAGTTCCTGGGTGTGAACCTAGCAAAAATGCACGTGGACAAGTTCTCACGTGCCCGTGCAGTCCGGTTAAAATTCACATATGATCAAAATCATAGTAGCTTTAAATCAGCGGTATCAAAACTTAAGCAGAAATAACTAAACCTAGAAATATATTGCTAATATTTAAAATGTACAATTTCAAAAGTGGTGTCCACCCAAATGGGGATTATACAAGCCATAATATACATATCCAAAATGATTAAAGTGTAAAGTGATCAGTTTTCACACAATCCTCTGAAACATAACGGCGGTGGTACAAGTTGATCTAAGCCTAACCGCCTAAGATTTTGATAGCACCTACATCGATAATATCGCTTGGTTAGTGTTTTGAAACACTGTCCTAGATAAGAGTGAGTAGCTAACTTAGTGGTTCCATTAGTTCTAACTTACATATGTCATCGACTTAATCAGTGCAGGTAATGATAGATAAGAAATCATTCACTTTCTAAATACTCTTGTTAAATGCACAGATGAGATTATAAAATGATGCATAAACCTCACAATCCAGCACTCCGTCAACATGTATTTCGCAAATGTCAATACTCCCTCATCACATAACTCCAATGCCAAATTGCAACATCCTATTCTAGTGCAATGAGATTGATGTATATGATTAGTCGAGTGATTATTAATTTCAGTTCATATAGCAAATTGGCGAAGCTAGGATACCGACGTTATATCACGAGTCCTTATCCAGATCACATGTCTTGTTGCAGCACGTAGCAGCTCTTCACCAGTGTCCCTTGATCCAAATTTAGGTATTACCCATTATATCTGACAAATCAATGATTCCAATGGTACAACATAATACCCAAAAGGTATGAGGATCAGCTCAGGATAGGTCATCACCCAAACACTGAGCATGATCACTCAGTTCAGAGGTGTGGGCTTATCACATAAAAATCGAACCAACACAAATGAAATGGCTCGTCACCCAATTCCATGCATGCCTGGGTCGTTCGAATGGTACTCTAACACGAAACCATCGTCCGGGTATTTGACAAGGGTCATTCGAACAACAATCTTTCTTCTCCATCAGTGCTCACTAGTCACTAAAGGGAGGCTTGTCATGACCCTAGCATATGATGACAGCTCGGACACGATGTCCCATACCATCATGCCTGGCTCATGAGTCTTTATAGTATCATAACGACTAATGGATATGAATGGACTTATTCATGGGAATGGGATATCCTAGATTTAATTTGGTTATGTCATCATGGTGAACATACATGATCAGCCAGCTATTAGACTAATTTAATTAACCTAGAAAAACTCCAGCATAACTAACATTAGGTGTAAGCATCCCATGTAGTCCAACTATTGTCGATCGTTCGTGTTCAACTTAGGTCAATCGAACAAGCCTAGGGTGACCGACCTATCTTGGGCCAACTCGTAGTTCGGGCGGTTTACCAACTGACCCAACATCGTAAGAAATTTTAAAAATCACTACGTACCAGTCATTCGTTAAGCAATTAAGGCGAGATTTCACACAAACCCTAAATTTAGCAATTCATTCACTCAGGTATTTCATCGAACATTTGAGTATCCACAAGCAAGTAATATCACGTATTGCAATCAAAATTAAAATATAGAAATGTTAGCATGCAACAAGACATCATTAACTAAGACTGTCACACCCCAAATCCGAAACCAAGGCCCTACTACTTCCCAAGTCCAGAACTCGAGTCGCGACAGCTTCCTCGCCACTCGCCGGACTTGGTGAACGGTTAACGAACTTCCCAAATGCCAAACCCAGCTCATGGCGGGAGAGTTGTTTTTTTTTTTAAAAAATGTTTAATCTGATTAAGCGGTTACACATTTTATACATGATATCAATATCTAAGAAATGAACCTTTTCAACATGTCACACATATAATGGTGCACCAGCTCAACAATAAGGGAGAAGAGATAACAAATTTTTTATAGCTCCTACACGCACCATGCTACTAAACTTATCCCGAAAAAGTTAAATCATCTGTATGAGCAAACCACAACTCGTTAGTCTACTGCATGCCGGGAGTAAAATACGGCTTATCAGGGCACTCCCATAAAAACATCCAAAACAACCATAGGTATATTATCAAGCAAGCATGTTATCATAGTTGAGCATGTTATCAATTTTTGGCATACTACTCGCACGAACAACATGAATCATGAGAATAGCCAATCATCATGTACAAGATAATCAAATTTCATATTTCACTATAGAGCATACGATAGAAAAGGAATGATAAAACTAGTGTGTGTGGTCGAGATGATAGTACACGGTATCGTAAGCCGTGGGGTTTATCACAAGGGACTTCTATCCAAACCAATCACATACCTGATTTGGATAGCTAGACTCAATGTGGTAAACTCCTGATCTCAGGTTAATTGTGTACATAACTGAAATCATGGCCATTGCGAAGGTGCACATAATGATTTAGTTACGCACCACCAGCCCAAGTGGATAGTGGATGAATGAATGCATGAGTCAAATGTTGAACATGCAAGTCCTACTCAGCAAGCCTACATTTCAGTACAGTTCATATCTGGAAACATCGTCGGGGTCTATTACACTTCCGACAGTGGTTGCCGCCCATTCCGTGTAAGACCAAGCGTGTGTAAAAAACCTTACTATCTGCCTCGTCAGTGGTACACAAAAATCACTCAGTCTGTTGATAGCGAACCCATTTCACAAACTGGTCAAACTTAACCTAACATATAGCCCTCTGCACTCGGGCAGGTAAGGTTAAACTCCCTTCCAATCAACCCTGACACAGTGGGAGACGCAGTCTACCGATATCTAGCCATCGCGCACTCATGGATCCACTCGGTCTGGACGTTAGAGCATCGTACTAGTACCATAGGGTTTAGGGACTTTCACCAAGGGACGCCTGTAACACCTTGTAACCTTAGTAATTTTCAGTGTCCATCATCCACCAGCCACGACAAGGCTACGGGACCACCTCCCTGGTGTCTCTAGGTAGTAGATGTACGTGTCACATATAGTGTAGAATGCATGACTCACACTATCCAAGGCATGCATCAAACCTGCGCGTATCGCGCGAATCATGCGGGGTGACCCTGTCTCATATAGAGTCCCCTAAGTGTCTCAAGCCGAAAGGCATATGTTATGAACAATAGTCATCCACAACAGGCATACAAATGATGCGTATGAGATATGATAATGTACAATCATAAGCACTTTTCATGAGATGTGTAATACTGCATTAAGCATAAAGTATGGTTAAATCAATATAAAAAAATGCTAACTTAAATGCAAGAGCAATGCTACCTTTAATATAAAATAAGTGTCGCATCAATATAAAGAAAGTACCATGGTAATATAAAGAAAGTGTTATGTTAACATAAAGAAAATGCTATTAGCAAACATTCAGTGTAACCCTCACACCAATCACTAATATAACGCCATGAAAATCATCAGGTGTCATACCAACATTTTATACCAAATTATCCAAGTCATGCAAGCTTGTGCATGAAATACAAAACATACAAGGATTCACATACATCATCAATATTATGGCCATCATCTAATACTAGCATTATATATGCCCTAGGCATTAGGCTTCTATCATGCATGAGGTTATCCTTATGTTCACCAATATCATTTATTTATCATCATTCAGGCATAAAGTAAAACATTGTTATCTTATGCATGACACCATCGTGACCATCAACGTGTGCATTATTGTTACTTTGATATCAATATCATCTCCAATATAACTAATATCCAACAAAGCATAGTGATTATACACAAATCATTGTTATGAGTATAAACACGTGCATGATTATCAACAAGGATATCAACCTCATCATCCAATGTAAAGATTATCAAGTAAATTATGGTGATCAACTAGCATATTTTGTCATCATATACATGTACATACTATCATCATCATTAGCATGAAGATCACTTCTACTTCATGATTATCATAGGCAATGTCACAACTACCATAAACAACTAATTCATCATCAATGCATATGTCATCAATGTACCATCCATTAAATCATCACCATAATCGATATTAATCCTACCATAATCATCATCAATTATATCTATCCATCATTTCAACCAACAACTCACCATCATCATTATCATGTTATCACACATGTATCATCATCTCGACCATTATTAGGTGCATCCCACCTAGTGTGATTTCCATATTAACCTTGGACTACATGCAAGGCATGGGGTCGTATAGGTCAAGTGTAAATCTCACTTGATGGACTACTAGGCCAACTCTAAGGGATAAACTTTTAACCACAAGGCCTTCAATGGTGTGGATCCAACTTCACAACTAAGTGGAACCCACACATTCCACTATCAACTAGAAATAATGCACAATCTCAAATATAAAGATAACATGCTAACATCTTTCATGTTATACATCATATTGGGCCCACTGGCCACATATACGAGCAAACCAAGAAAAGCCCAATTATCCAGCTTATGAATTATAAAATAAGCATCGCTAAGTGTGGTCCACTTGACTAGAGGTAGTGTGCAAGGCACACTGTCCACTAGGCAATAAGCTTGTCCAACAGGCTCAATGAAGGTTACCATGGTGGGCTTCTCACTCCCAACGATTTCTCTTAGTGTTGGGCCCACTTGGGCCTTGGGGTTGCCTCATTTATATGGGCCCAAGGTCATCCATACCTTAAGATAACAGTTGGACAGCAAGATCAATCCACTATAAATTTTACAAGTTATATAACACCCATTTACAAAACATGTTAGGTGGGCCTCATCAGATGAAGGGAAGGGAACATACAAGCCAACCCACACTAGATGACCCACCTAAGGTTTTGGGCTCACTAGCACCAACGAGTTCTTTTTCATGTTTTAGATGCTACATTGAATGCCCTGGGAAGGTGGTGGATCCCGTCAATGTGGCCCACATGAATTCTATATCAAACAGACTTTTGGTGCAATGTTGGTTCTAGGCCATTTTAGAGTCAGAATCATGATCACGTGGGGCCTATATCTAGTGAAAGAAAATATCCACCTGGTAGTTCTATGTGTGGCCTTTACAAATTTTAAGGCGGGACTTATTGGTTGGGTGCGTACATTTTACGGTGATGGCCCAAACATAGGTACTTGGAGAAACCGTGCAGGAAACATAGTACATAATTAGTTTTGGCCCAAATTTGAGTACGTTCCATGATCACGAGGGACCACCTTTCAGCATGATGTCAGGTGTCCTGGGTATTCCTATATATGGACTTCAAAAAAAATCAGATGGGACCAACTGATTATGTACACATAATATTTGGTGTAGGGCCAAACATAGGTATTTTAATTTTCTGCATAGTTTTCTGCACAACCATGCCTAGCCCCATTTTTGGATTCAGTCCCCGATCATGTGGGGTCTGATTTAGCCCAAGTAAAATATTATTTATCTATTCATTGGTATATGTTAAAGTTTTCAAGTGGTGGCCTACTCATCTCTTCTATGTGGGGTCCATTACAGAGGCCCAAAGTTGGTATAAAATACAAAAATAATTAGACAGTTTTCAGCAATGGAGTCTGTCACAACTTAGGGCCCACTTTCCAAACACCTAGGGATCATTTATGACAAAAAGTGGACATCATATTGCACTTATATAAGGATTAAACATCCCCCAAAGTGGGACCCTTAAATACATAGCGTACGGCCCATCACAAGGTGTTAAAGAGGCCTGCATGCAATATAGTAAAGTATTTGGAAAATTTTCGATAAAAAAAATGCAAAGGAAATAGATAGAATGGCAAGTGCGGCCCACACATTGGCAAATCATAGATAAGAGACACACATCAATACACATGGTTGTCCAGATTGAATGAACTAATAAAGTAGATAAATCAAAAGTGGTCCCACTACCAAGTGGGTCCACAATAAGAGAATGAATGTTGTGGACAACATACATATAGAGCTGGGCAAAATTTGACTCAATCCGACCTGATCTGATCCGAACCAAAGGCCAGGATCGGGTCGGTTCGAGTAGGGACACTCAAATCTGAATGTACATCGAGTCGAGTTCGGATCTGTGGCCAATCTGAATCGATTCGATCCGTGATCTGATCCGAATGGATCTGATCTGATTTAGTCGGGTACTATATAGTTAATATTTAATTTTTTATTTTCACTTTTTTACTATCCACCTCACCCGAAGGAAACCCTAATCCCTCCCTTCTCTTTCTCTACCCGAACGAGGCGCCACACCCATTCATCTCTCCCGATTTCCCTCCTCTCCTTCTTTCTCTCCCTCTCTCTCTCGATCTTGATTCAGCCCAGTCCGAATCAACTGGACAGACTCAACTCAATCCGACTCGATTCGGTTTCCCAGACCGAGTCGGACTTGGTTTGGGTCAAGCCAGCAAGGATTCGGATCGGATTGAGTCAACCCTGCTGGACTCGATCCCAGATCGGATCAAGTTCGGGTTAGGTTCTTGAAAAATTAGATCGTGTTGAGTTGGACCCAATCTGGTCCGACTCGACTCGATGCCCACCTCTACATACATACAACATACAAGTAGCACATGAAATGTTTTGATCAAATTTCTATGATCAGATTCTCTGTTGGGAAATTTAAGCCAATGGATGGTTTGGGAATACATCATTTAGGTTGTATATAAGTTTCCAACCATACAGAGCCTTGGATCCATTTAGACCACACATAACAATTCAAGGTTTATCCTTATAGAAGTATCTATCGGTCCAGAATTTTCTAAATTCTATCATGAAAGAATTTGACCACAGAGGCCGTACATATGATTATTAACTACCTTAAGTATTTTAAAAAAATATATAAAATACATCTGACCGTTGGAATCATGGATTTGGCCCACACAATATGTAGTCACAACAAGCTCTCGGATACATTTTTGTACAAGGTTAAGATCTCAGCCATCCAAAATTTGATCAAGGCATATTATATAACATTGAAAAGATACTTTGATTTCTATGAAGCCAATGGAATATATCTTTCTATTGGATTAAATAAAGGGACAAAAAATGGGTCATTTGTTTGGTAAATCGAAACCCTCAGTGTGCTGCTAGACAGTAGCCAAGTAAAGTTAATGCCACGGATAATAGGACCGTTGGATGGCTACAAAACTTGGCACAGAGTTAGGTTATATTGTGATTCATATTATTTCCAAGTCTCAACTAAAATCTTAGCATGGTTGATTTTATACGAGTTTTACAAGTTGTTGTCAAGATATAAAAATGGGATTACATGTGAAGGGTGTGAATATAATGTTCATCATGGTAGACCATACTGATGTAGGCCACATTGCTAACCACCATGGCCAGTAATATATACACTCATGGGGGTCCACATGAGTGGGCCCCATACATATTAAGAAAATTTTAAAAAAAGGAAGAAAAAGGAGGATGAGGAGGGTGGAAGGAGAGGTGTAGACTCACCTCAAATGGATGGATGACTTGATGATGATGTGTCATCCACTCCCTTTAGGTTTGATGATGGGTCACATCTTGGCCCTACTCTCTCTTAAAATATCAGAATTTTCTAAGTATAGCAAAAGAATGAGTATAAGAGAGCTCTTACTCTTATAGAGGGAATTGAGGATTAAGGTGGCAAGATGATGTGGCAAGTTTATAGGGTCTTATTGCTGTTAAAAGTGAGGTGGAAGGTGATGTATGGTATGGGTAGTGGATGGATAAGGTGGATAGTACTAAGCATGCATTGGCCAAGGTGAAAGAAATCTGGGCATGCATTGGCTAATGAATGGATAAGGATTGTGGGTTACATATGATGCATGGTGGATGATGAAGTGGAGTGTTGTAATTAGCTATTTGAAGTGATGTAGCACAAAACAAGACATGCATTTTGGGGTAGAATTCAATTTTTTCATGATTAATTTTTAAGTCATGGGGAGAGGGCTAATGATGAATTTTGGGGTAGAATTCAATTTTGTCTTATAGTGCATTGTCTTATATGTGCTAGCTCTTTATTTGTCATATAGTGATTGTCTTATCTTGTAATAATTTCTCTGTTCTAAAAAGTGGGCTTTAGGCCCACATGGGCTCAAGTCCAATGGGCCTAGCACAATAAAGGTTGCTCATGTTACAAGATATGTAATTTTGGTCGTGGATTCGATGGGTTGTATCTCACTAATAGAGTAACGGATTGACACGGTTTTCATCATGGCGACTGTAACGATGACGCGGTCCACATGACAGAGGTTTCAAGGTCATCTGGGAAAAATCACTCAGCTGGGGTTATTAGGTGTACTAGGGTGTAGTGTATGGTCTATCAATGGTGTGGGTTAGGACACGTGTGTGCATGAACGGTATGACAAAGGACAGGGATCCTACAAAGACCCTCATTGGTCAATAAAAGGTAACTTATGAATAATGGTCTGCACCTTAAGAAAAAAAATTTTAATTTTGAGCTTATAGGGTTTGGGTTTTAGGGGAAAATGTTCCTACACCAAATTCAAAGGAATTAGGTAAGATTCATGTAATTCATCCTAAAAACCTAGGTTCAAAAGTAAGGTTCGTTTCTTATCTCTCAATCATGAGTGGAGTGGTTTGTCTGAAGAGAATGATCGAGGTTAGGGCTTTAATTAGAGGATTCGGTGAAGGAGACACCAATCTCCACCTCACTTGTTCTTTCTCTTCTCCTTTCTCTCATCCTCTCTTTCTCTATGGTAAAAATTGGATGGGAGCAAGGGTTGCCCTCAAATGCCCTATTTATAGCACCAGAAATGGTGCAAATAGCCTTAAGGGCTAGGTTTTCATTATATTATCCCTATAAGGGGTATTTCTAACCTTTGGGGTCCACTATGGGGGTGTAGGAGTTGATATACACCTTAGGATAGTTGGCCCTAATGATGATCCATGTATGAATATGATCGGCCTGCCATTTGGATTCGTTAATCGATGAGTGTGATTAGAAGTCAGATCGACGGTCACCGATGGTCGATCGGGGCTATGGATATACGAATATGTGCAGGGTATTAAATTAGGTTGTTGCCCTAAATTTGGTTACAATCTAACGGTCTAAAAACCACAACTTTGGCAAAGATCGGATATAGTGTATTTTTTTTTGAAGACACAGGGTGTCCCCACCTCATTTTTTAAGTGAGACTAATCCCTGCGGATGCGCGCAATCATTCACAACCACGTGTCTCGGGTAAAGCCAAGGAGGGGAATCGAACCCTCACCTATAGGGAGTAAACCTACGGTGAAGACCATTTGACCTAATATAGCTATTAACTTAAGTTTTTAATTAATTTCAGAAATATGCACACATCTCATAAGTCCAAGTTGAGCGATTCAAGACATAATCTCGACTTGATGTCCCACGATGGATGTCAAGCCCGCCAAGGTGAACATCTTTCTATAGTAACGGGTTTAGTGGCTCACTAATGAGTGGTCTAGAGCTTGTTCAGATAATCATGACATTTTTAAAATGAATTAGGTAGCGAGATTTCTTGTGCGCGATTATTAGGATTTGGATTAGCTAAGTTCATGGTGTGGCCTATTCGTAATTAGCAAAAGTGACGATCCGATCCTAATCACCCTAAACTGTTGGTTCTTAGGCTAATAGAGCAACTTATGTTAGTTCAGTTTGTTAATTAAGATCTGACCCTAGTTGTTTATGCTTTAGGTAGGTCTTTATTTAGTTATAGCTGTCTTGATTGGTCAGTGATAGGTCGGATAGATTTGGGCCTTAAATGAAAAAATTATAAGACTAGACTCGAGGTTTAAGTGATCAGGCGGATTAGTTGGCTTCCTACGGTTCATTAATCAGATTTGTTCAGTTCTTTACTAGTACCATCCACGTATAGGCTTACCTTGAGCATTAAGAGTCAATAAGTGATAACATACGCTAATTATAGCAAAAAATTTTAAGGGTTTTTAGAAATCCAAAATAACAAAAATATGGGATGTTACATACAAGGCATCCCATCCCGTAATATCATTTGAATTTTGGTACCTCAAAATTTTGAGGCACCCTAGCATCCAGGAAGGAACAAAGATCTTCAAACTTGCAGGATGGTTAATCCATCCCATGTTACATTCGGACATGGCCTTGAGTTATTTTTCAAAATGCTCCCTGAGTCGATTAGTTTTAGAGGAGCCTGAATGGATGGGGTTTGCTCCTACGTTGTGTGTACTACCTCCTCATAACAGTCGACCTTGTCGACACCCTTATGACTCCCACTTAGAGGAGGTTGGACCTGCCCATCACTCTCATTGGGGGGAGTGTGTTGGACTGGAATTAGGAGGGGAGACTGCAAATGAAAAGAAATCCCGATTGTAGGAGAATGTTGTCTACTGGAATGTACATATTGTAATTGACTAGAATGTAATTAATTGAAATGATGTTGGCTCCCGTTAGGGGGAGAAGGTTGGAATTAACTGAAATGTGCACATTGGAGATGAGACTAGTTCCCATTAAGGGGAGGATGATGGATTTGACTGGCATGTGAGGGTTGGAAGTTGGAACTAGAATTAACTCTTGTTAGGGGGAGTTGGCTAGAATTGGTTGGTTATATACAAAGACGGGCTTTGGACTGCCAAACTGACTGGAGTGATTGGTGGTTGTACCGACACACTTTAGATTGATGGGGTGGCCCTGCTTTGAAGGAAGCAAGCTGCGGTCCCTCTAACCTTTGCAGGCCGAAGGCTACTTCATATATGGACGAGAGTCCATCGGTTCTGCAATTGGTTGTCTGGGTTATCCTGGGGAAGCGGGTGACTTGCCCTAGATAGACATTATAACTTGGGCTGGGATGACGTTATGGCGGGTGGAAGTGGACTTTGGATGATGGTGAACCCATAGATAATTTTCAGGTTAAATAATGTCAAAGAAGCCTTCTGCTCCTTTGTTGGATCGTGTTCGCCCCCTACTTCCTTTTTTTAGTTTTTTGCCTTTTTAGTTTTTCTTTTTCTTTTAATTTTTATAATCTTTTGTCTTTTAATAACATAAAGGAAAGTGCAAAATGAATAACCAAAAATATAAAGGGGACCAATTTAAATTGGAATAATAGAATTTATAAACAAGAATATAAATAGGACTAGTATGGACTAGAAAGGCAAAATCTAAAGACAGGAAAGTAAATGGACCAGTGTAAACTAGAATGCAGGAAGCTCACGAGAAAATAAAGGGACCAGTTTGTACTAGAATGCAGGATGTAGGCAAGAAAGTAAATAGACTAGTATGCACTGGAGAGCTGGAAAGTAAATGGACCGGTATTCACTGGAGTGTAGGAAAGTAAATGTGTCAAAATTGTGAAATCTCCTAAAAATCATAAAATCCCATGTTTCGAATCGGGCCTTAGCTACGGGCTAGCAAATACCTTATGGAGCTGTCATTATATGAACATTGTCCCACTCGCGTGAGCACTTGGAATGCTTTCACTTCCTCAGCTTTTCTCTCTTTCTCTGTTTGCTTTTATTTTGGTTTGATGTGAATAAGGAGTTCATTCAAAGGTAAAGGTGCATTTGATTTGAAGTCGCCACTAGCTAAATGAAGCTTGGAATCTACGGTCGGCTAGAAATTGTAAAATAGCTTAAAGGTCAGGGAATCGTAAGATTCCCTAACTAAAGTGACTCATGCGGTTGGTTTGCAACTATAGATTTTGAGTAAGGGCCTCGGTTACAGAAAAGGAAGGGGTTATGCACCATTTTTCACATGTATGATGTGCAGTCTCTACTTTACGGGATTTTATGATTTTATAATTTTTTAGGAGATTTAGTAGAGTTTCAGCATTATTGCATCTAGTTGTGCTTCGCAGAGTTTAAGACTTTAGGAGGGCAAAAGGAAAATAAAAAAACTGGAACTAGCGTTACTTCGCAGGGTTTAGGACCCTGAGTAGGCAAGAAGAAAATGAAAAAGCAGATAGATAGGAGAGATAATTGAAAAAAAAGAAGAAGAAAGTTGCATGTGTATTCTGATGATGTGTTTGGAATGTGTGGATTGGAATGCGAATTGATTTGAGATGTGAGAAAGAAAAGGGGAGACCTGACACCCTTTTTTACAAAAATGGATGGTCAGATATCCCCGATTCCAACCCTAGTCTTTACTTTGTTGCCTTTTCTATGGTTAGCCTTCTAAGTCATGCAAGGCCTCGACGTTAATCAAGAATCTCCAAAGTCATTAGAAAAGAGGGCCCACCCGATGTATCCTTCTCAACCTCTCACTGATGCTCTCTCTGTTACTCTGTCTCCCTTCTATTATTGTGTGCTCCTATGAATGCTAAAAATCGGCGCCCACTCTTTTATGTTTGTTTTTAGCCTTTTGGGCTTATGTAAAATCCCATAATCGGCTAGAACCTTCAGAATCTATAAAAATCGAAGAATCTAGAGACTCTCTTGCTTTAATTTGACTCTTAATTTGCGACCTAGATTCCGAGTAAGGGACCTCGATTATAGATAGGGAAGGTGTTAGCCACCATCTCTGCCCGTACGAGTGTATGGTCTTTACCTTGTGTGGTAACCTGATTTTAGGGGATAAAATGATAAGATGTAAAGTATTAAAATAGGATTAGGCAGACTCCAATTTCTGATGTGACGGGGTTCGTAATTCCGATAAGCTATAAAGCATACGTTCAGAGAATGTCTAGAAAAGAAAGTGGTTGAGAAGAGATATGATGCCATAATGATATATACGAGAACTAGGCTATCATGAGTTTCTGATGTGACACGATCCGGAGTTCCGGTAAGTCACAGAACATACATCCAATGGTAACCTAGAGAAGTAGGAGGGTTGAGAAGGGAGGTGATGATGCAAATGATGGAGTATGCATGCAAGTGATTGCGGCTCGATCTTTGACTTGTGACTCGAAATGGCTTGGACTTGTAGTCCTAAGTGAACCTAAGCAAGAGGGTTTACCTAAGTGGGTTAGACAGCTAAGAGAAGGTTTAGAGGATACTGAGGGGGCTGGAAAGGATGAAAGTTTTGGAAGCTTAAGCTCACCTTTCACTCTCACTCACTCACTCACTCTCTCTCTCTGTCTCTCTCTCTCTCTCTCTCTCTCTCTCTCTCACTTTTACTCTCCTTCTCTTAATTTTGGTGTATGGAAATGAGGAGAGGAATGGGGTATTTATAGTCCCTTTGATGGTTTTTTTTAATTCTTGGGAGTATGGAGGGTAAAGTATGGGTGGAAGCTTGTGATTGGTGAAGGGTAAGGAGGAGCCACATGACACTCTTTCATGGGTTGATAAGTGTTTTTAAAGGTAAATAGTAACCATCCCCATGGCAATGGAGGGTCTATTACAATTTTCTCTCCATGAGAGAAACAACTGTGGCTTTGGGCACATCTCTCAAGAGGAAGCAGTAATTAACTTACCCTGGTGGTATCCAAACTACAGCCGACAGCAGTCAAACTACCCCTACCCTCTAGCTTTGTTATGAAATTTGGTCAGATGACCAGGTAGGGTGTTTACAGTTGCCCCTCTTTAGTAGAGGTTTTGCGCAACCAAATGCCAAAGTGAGTAGACACCCCACCCATTTGGTCAGGAAAGATTATGGTGTAGACCTATTGCTTATCATAGTATCATCGTTAGCTTACTATTTAAAAAAGAGATAACTTGTACATATTACGAGGGTTTGAGAAAAAATGTTATGATTGTCTTGCGCTTTCTGTGGGGCATTATGGATCACGAATTACAACATTTTCACATTGGATCGGTAATAACATTGGAGGATAAATTTAGAAAGTAGTGCCCCAATGCTTCGTAGCCTTATGAGGATCCTCATATTTTCTATATCTGCGGTGTTTCTTGGCTATGTGATCAACCAAGGAGTACTTGTTCCATTTGATTAGTAAAGTGGTTAGTGGCCTTGCGGTTTTATAAGGAACTCACCATGCCAACTTGGATTCAATTAAACCTTCGAAGCATCCCATACTAGATATGTGTGGGTGACCTTTTTTCATGCAGTCTTTTGATTTCAAAACATCGATTACAACTGATCTTTTCCACTCTATTGAGATGATTACTCGGACCAGGGTTGGATCAAGCTCACCATCACTTGCATTGAACTTCATTGGTGCATGATTGTCCTGATATTGAAATTTAGGCCGAGCATGTTTGTATCGCATATGGATTTGACACTTACAGGAAAACTATAAGAAGTTGAATCTTATTTTGTTATTGTGTTGGTCACCACCTAAAGGTATGGAAGACCTCCTAGTGCCTCGGATAACATGCACTATTTTTGAAATTTTTTATTTTAAAAACTATCCCTCATGAGTGGCTACACTCCCTAAGGATTTTATTGCAATGGTTTTCTTTTAAAAACTTTTTTTTACAGTACATGGAAAAGATCCATCCGATCTCGTTGGAGGGCATCGTCATTCGATTTTTATTTTTGACTTCAATTTTTTGGGAAATAATTATGGCCCGCCTACATTGAGGATGGTGGGGATGATCGAGGCCATTTTGTATTGGAACTAATTTTTGGAATTTTTTTCTCAAAAAAGGTCCCTACTTGTAAATCAAGGATGCATAGGGTTTCTCTTACAAAGGTTTTTCTAAAATAAGCCCAAATGATTTGGATGCCTCCACTAGGGATTTCAGTGGGTCTTCTTGGATGGTCTGGTTTTTATTAAGACTGTATAAAGATCTTATTTGTCTTTTCATAGGTCGACGACTAGATCGGGACCAAGTTTTATTTGGAATGCATTTTTGTGATTTTTCGTAAAGAATGCAATCTGTTGTTTCACAATCCAATGGTTGCGATTGAAATCGGCTCTGTTGTGGATGTTTTTGGTTTTTCAAAATATGATCTGCCTTGTTGTATTACGATCCAATGGTCGCAATCACGGCCACAATCCCCAAAATGTATGAGATTATTCAGGATTAGGAACCATCATCCTGGAATCACTTCGCATATTAGGTATGGGACTAATGTGGGTTATGGCCCATGGTGTGAGGCCTCTAATAGCCCATGATGCTACACACTATGACTCAATCATTTATTGTGTTCTCTTTATAACATGCCTACTTATGATATCATGCTTGTGGTAACATGCTTAGTGGTAGTTTGTTATACCTATGTCTATAATATCTCTCGTGATTGAGAAATGTCCATGATAAGTCATGCTCACCTTTAGGCATGAAGTATGATTCATGAGCTTGCATGGTCATACCCATATTTTCTTATATGTTTTTCAGGACACTACCAGACCTAAGGTGCATATAGACATTGACGGGTTTCCTTCTTATTACTTCTTTCATTTTAAAATTTGGGCATATAAATGTTATAAACTTTGGATATTACTTTGGTGATACGTATATATGGTTTTAGTAATCCTTCATTAGAAGGATCGGGTTGCCCTTTTGATTTATGGATGCTATGAGGATGCGATGCTTTACATTTCCTTTATAGCTTTAGCTTGCCTAACTAATAAAAAAAAATCCATTCATCACAAGCCAGAATTGGAGTTCAGGAATTTGGTGAGTTCATTCGCCAAGTTCGGTGCATGGAAAGGAAGCTAGAGCAACATGAGATTCAGTGCTTGAGAAGTTGGAGATCCCAATCGTTGGTTCCAGGGTATGACAGGTAGATCTTAGGATCTCTCATAACATTTTCTCATATAACGATAAAGGAAAACCAGCAGCTAGGCAACAATCTGATTGCCGCCTAAGGGTAGAATAACCACTACACCTCCCTTAAGGAGTAAAATTACATG
Organism: Magnolia sinica; assembly: GCF_029962835.1. Taxonomy (NCBI): domain Eukaryota; kingdom Viridiplantae; phylum Streptophyta; class Magnoliopsida; order Magnoliales; family Magnoliaceae; genus Magnolia; species Magnolia sinica. The sequence goes on from NC_080590.1 coordinate 46,972,991, forward strand.
TTTTACCACTTATCAAAGTAAATCTATTATGACACATATCCTCCAATCATTCAGATCATGCCATATGGCATGTTTGCCCTCCAAGTTGCTATAATTTACAATAAAACCAATCCAACCTCTATAAATAGATGCCCACCCTATCATTTCAGGAGACAACATCAATCCAACACTTGGATCTAAAGGAGTAGCACTGCTACTTGCAAGAGATTAAGAGTGAGAGTGAGAGTGAGAGTGTGTCTCATCCATTCAAGCCTTTCAATCCGGTCTATACTAGCATCCAAGCCATCTTTACCATCTAAGATCGACGAAGTAGGGTCGAGATCCGAGATCTATGGTAATATTTTCCTAAGAAGAGTGTCTTAACTCTCCTTTCCTTCTTTCATATCTCCATGTGAACGGGTGGCAATCTGACCATCCGTTTTATTTCTTTTCTATTCATATTTTGTATACCTCCCTTCTCATGTACCTCAGGCTTATAGTTAAGCAACTCTTGGTTGTATGCTCTCCACCTTATCAAGCTTACGGATCATAGTGTATCATAAGTCAAGTTTTACTTGAATCATTTTTTGGTCTATTTGATCATCCACATATTGTATTTGATTATCTTTTCTAACAATTATTGCCTCCTTGAACTTACCTTAGGTTGAGACACCGCATTCTCTTTAGCGGTGATTTCAATGGGTAGTAACATATTTTATATATATTGTTGCATCGTTTGAACATTGCATTTGATTTTATATTTGTCTCTTTCTTTGTAGTTACTATCTCCTCCAAATCCACCCTGGGTTGAGACATTCGATCTTCTTAAAAGTGATTTGGGAGAGTAGTGGTTTGCTAGTCAATTTCTGACATTGTCATTAACTGGGCAGTCTATTAGCATAAGACCATCAATAACCCCATAAATTTTCAAAAAGTTCTAAATCCCATATAGTAAAGAGACCGCACACAAGCACGGGCGCTTGAGGGTGCCTAATCCCTTCCCTCATCGTTACCAAGGTCCTTACATAGAATCTTTAGGCGCAGACCTTATCCAAGAGTCATCTCAACCCAAGGCGATTCTACGGATCTAGTTGATTGTATACTCTAGCCTCTATCAACTAGTGGCGACTCCCAAGTCTATTAAATATAATATTTTGAGCCCACACTATACCCATCAAAAGCCAAGTAACAATTATACACCATCGTAGTGCACGTGCCCACCTCGTGGGACTCGATAGAAATATACGGACTTCCTCTTTCATTTACATTGACTTTCTCTATCTCGAATGGGATTTCGTAATGTACAATACAACAATTTAATGTTTTGAAGCGTGGATCTTATGTGGGTTCACCATGATGTATGTATTAGATCCACACTATTCATCCATTTTTTTCATAACATTCTGGGGCACAAGCCAAAAAACAAAGAAAATCTAAAGCTTAAGTGGACCACACTACAAAAGTAGTGGGGATTGAATGCCTACCGTTGACACCTTCCTAAGGCGCGCCATGGCATTTATTTGTCATCCAACTTGTCCAGCTTGATTCGAGCCTTCTATGGTCCTAAGAAGTTTTCATCCATAGGTGTATGATTACCATTGTTTCATGTGGTGTGGTCCACTTGAGCTTTGGACCATAAAATGATCTGGCAACATGGATGGATGGTGTGGCTATAATACATACATCATGGTAGGGCCCATAGAAGATCTACACGTCGAAACATGTCCACGATTCTTCCTTGGCCACACAATCAGTGTCTTCTCTACCTCAAACCTCTTATTTCCACTTTATACACACACACACACACACACACACACACACACACATTTTACACCAACTCTTTAAAAAAAAATTGAAAAAAAAAAAGTATAAACAATATACTCAAATTTTAGGTTGTACAAGTGTGGCACATGATTGAGTGATCCAGGCAGTTTACGTAGTTCAACTCCATCAAGATGGACCATGTACTAAAATCCTCTGGTAGAAAAGATCCTAGTCGCAGATACATACAATGTGATCTCTAAGGCTCTACACCATGTATGTAATTTGATAATTCTAATAAATGGGCCAGGATTCAATAATCCAAACCTCTAGTCATCTGGCCCTATAAAAATATCATTCATGAGATAACCAGAGTCTTATCATTTTTTGCCCACAAATAAACAATGGAAGTAACAATAATCCACATTCATTAAAGAAAAGACAAACTATTTACCATTTTGGATCATCCAATTGAGAGAGGTTTTTTGTCTCTCTTTTTTTTTCGTTGTTCGTGGATTACAGGGATATCATGTATCCAAATTAGTTACCAAACTAGGAAATCGACATCTAAAGATCATAGTTTATATAAATTATGGGCTATCAAGATTATTCTTAATCCTTGTTAAAAAATTTAATGTTGGCAAATCCATCACTTTCTCTAGGAAAACCCCATTACTCTAACAACATTTGTGTTGACCATTCATCATGTGGGCCCACCTTCAAGTAGAAGAGGGGAATTGCAATGCCATTACTCTGTTTGGCAACCCTATCACTTTTGTTTAGTGCAACCTCATCAATTTTTCTAGTGCAACCCTGTCACTTTATTTAGTAACCCTGTCATTTTGTCTAGTGTGACCCTGTCACTTTGTCTAGTATAACCACTTCACTTTGTTTAGTGCAACCCCATTACTTTGTTCTCACTTTGTTTAATGCAACCCCATCACTTTGTTCTCACTTTGTCTAGTCTAATCCCATCACTTCATTTTGTGTAATCTCGTTACTTTGTCTAGTGCAACCCCATCATTTTAATGTCCACCATCCATCATCCCACCTTTGATGTGGACCATCCATCAGGTGGGGCCCACTTGATGTGGATAGTCCATCATGTGGGGCCACACTTTGATGTGTGGCATCCATTATATGGGCCTCACCTTTGATGTCGATTGTGCATTAAGTAGGCCAACCTTAATGTGGGTCATTAATCATGTGCCTTCAAGTGGAAGAGAGAGGGATAGCAACCCTGTTATTTTGTTTGGCAACCTCATCACTTTGTTTTGTGCAATCCTATCACTTTGTCCAATGCAACCCATCACTTTGCTTGGTAATCCTGTCGCTTTGCCTAGCTCATCACTTTGTCTCATGCAACCCCGTCGCTTTGTCTAGTATAATCGTATTACTTTGTCTAGTGCAACCTCGTCACTTTGTATAGTGTAACCGCGTCACTTTGTTTATTGAAACCCCATCAATTTGTCGTTACTTTGTCTACTGCAACCCTATCACGTGGGTCCCACCTTTGATGTGGACCATGCATTAGTTAGCAATCGGAACCCAAACCGGTCCAACATCGAGTTGACCCATGGCATCACGTTGAATGAAGAATACACAAACGTGTTTTAACGTGTGGATCTTTTGTGGCCCCCATCAGTATATATGTGTTAGATCCACATTGTTCATCCATGTTGTCAGATTGTTTTATAGCATGAGCCTATAAACGAGGCAAATCCAAAACTCAAGTGGCCACACCAAAAAGAAACAATGGTAATTGTACACCTACTATTAAAAACTTCTTGGGGTCACATAAGGCTCAGATCAAGCTGATATTTATGTTTTCCCTTCATCCAAGTTTGTGGGATGTGATAAATAGGTTGGATGGCAAATATACATCACACTGGGCCCCAAAATAGTTTCAACAATAGACGTTCAACCCCACTACTTTCTGTGGTATGGTCCACTTGAGCTTTTGATTAGCCTCATTTTTTGGCTCATGTCCTAAAATGATGTGGCAAATGAATAGACTGTGTGGATATAACATATACTATAAGTGCTAAAATGATTAAAGCACTATTTAGTTGTCAAATTTCGTATGATCAAAACAAATTGTCAAAAGATCTTCAAGTCTGGTCCAAGATCAAGAAAAGATCAAGCTTAAGATCAAGAGAAGATCAAGCTCAAGTCTAGTACATTCTCAAGAGAAGATCAAGCTAAAGATCAACTGATGTTCAAGTACAAGATCAAGCTCAAAAGTCAAGATGAAGTTAGTGATCAAGTTCAAGACAAAGAAGTTCACATATTTCACATATCTTAGGTAGTATAAAACCCTAGAAAGACCTTAGGTTTAGGTGCTTTAAAAAATTATTTAAATTGGGTTTTTATATTTGTATTTGCTTGGAATTCGATCAGCCTAAGGTTTGGTTCGCTAGTCTGAGTTTTCTTGGCCAGTCCAAGTTCAAGTCAAAGCAAAACTGTTTTATGGTTGCAAATTCGACCAGTCGAACTTTTAGTTCGACCAGTCCAAGAGAATTCAGCTTGAAGTCCAACAACTAAATCATTTCAGATTTTAGGATCTTCGACCAGTTGAAGACCAAATTCGACTAGTCGAACAGAGCTCTTCAACTAGTCAAACTAGTCCTCGGTGTCAGGCCCATGTCCTAATGGCCATTCCATTCCGTAGGATCCCGCGATCCTCCCGGTCGAATTTCGACGACTCGCAGTCTATATTCGATATTTGCACGCGACCCTAAGTCGCATCCTGTAGATCTAAGTCGGCTCGACCTAAGACTTGTACTATTGCGACCGCACCATTACCACGGTTCTAACGCTGCGACTTGCGCACTGATGCGATACCCAGGCTAGGAGTTGTAAGCCCTCATTATTCGAAGAAACACCGCGCATTGTAAATCCCGAGAGAATCTCTACCCAAACATGACATCAATAAATCAAGTGCAAGTCAAGTACAACTCATCACTCACCCATACCTCTCTCTTCACGAAGTCAAATGAACCCATACCTAGCCCATCCCACTCTCATCCATAAGTCAACCAAGCCCATACCCTCCATGTCATTCTTCTGTAACACCCATTCCACTCAACACATCTCCCTTATACAATAAATCCTCCTCTCTCATTTCTCTCTCTTCATTTTTCCAAACAATCTAAGAGAGTGGAAGTCCAAGCATTTCCAAGAGGAGAGCCAAGTGTGGCCCACTTCCTAACCCCTCCCCCCCCCCCCAAATCTCTCATCCTAGCCCTTCAATCTTCATCATCCTCTATCTATGTTCTAGCTAAGGAGCTTAGCATTCCAAGGAGCCTAGAGGAAGTGGAATCGGTGGGTGATTTGTAGGATTAGATTGTGTTTTTTATAATGGGCCAAGTGGGGCCTACCGTTTGATGGTATTGATCTCACTTTGGACCCTAGGTGTGGCCGATGGCCCACCATGATTTCATATGTTCATCCCATGATGGGGCCAATCTCCATGGACCCCATCATGATGTTTATTTTTCCCATTGTAAAAAGGTCATCTAGACCTTGCATTTTTTATGAAAAATGGATCTCCACCATTGATTTTGATTGGTGGGCCCACATGTAATGGGACCCACTTGATGTATGTTTTGTAATGCATGGAAGGGAGGGCTCATAGTGGCAGAGCCCTCCATCGTACGCCGTCTCTCTCTCTCTCTCTCTCTCTCTCTCTCTCTCTCTCTCTCTCTCTCTCTCCCCTGATTGTATGGCCCACTTATGATGTATGTATTTTTATCCATGTCGTCCACTGAGCCGGGCCCACCTCGTTGCCATGTCCGAGGCCCACCATTGTTGTCTGTTTTGGGCTGGCCCGGACCATAGGAAGACATCACTATCAGTTTGATCCCAACCAGGTGTTATATCGTGTGTGTGGGACCCACGTGTGATGCATGTGTTATATCTAAACTGTCTATCTGCTGGACGCTAGGCTAGCAGCCCAGTCGTACAGTAACAGAGACAACTGTTGCATTGACGTTAGCAAGTTCTGGGTCTGATCATGAGGTATGTGTTTAAAAAGGCCAATCTCTAAGTCCTAAGGGGAGGGTGAATAGGACTATGCCAAATTAACAAAATAAATGCGGAATACAAAGATAGATAGCACAAATAAAAGCAACCTCAAATGCACAAGTCTTGAGAGGTTGATACAAACTGAGTTCTAAGGACAACCTTACACCAAAAACTAAGGCTTATGGTAGGATATCCTTATTAGAACGTTGGTAAGTATCAAAAACTCAAACTTAGAAAGAGGTAATGGAAATAAACTAAGTTATTACAACATCTACCACAAGTGCATAAAAGGAAATTACACCATTCACCATAAGTGCATAAAGTAAATTACAACATTCACACACATAAACAAATACTATCATCCACCACAACTCTAGGAATTATAGTGGTTTGTTTGTGTGTACACCAACTGTTAGCAAACAGCCACACAACTACTCCACTCCCAATATCCACACCCATGGGATATTGGCTTTCACTATGAAATAAGGTTTTTCAAGGTTCACCTTAAAACCTTCACAATTGTGTCTTTCAAATGGGCTTACACAATTCTTAAAAATCCCACAATGAGTTTTTCCCGGCTGAATCTCACAAACCACAAAAACAGAAAATTAAAATACTTATCTGAAGATTCTGACGTAGCCCAATAGAACCAGTTCAATGTAGATGTAGATATTCAATGTCTACACTACGTGAAAAATGGAAAAAAAAAGGACGGATTTCGAGACAGTTCTGGACCGTCTCTAAAATTGCTTGGTTTAAAGACGCTTTAGAGACGGCTGTAAACCGTCTTTAAAATTTTAGACAGCCCTTGACCATCCTTAATATTGTCTTAAAAATTTGAACATCCACAAATCATTTAAATCGGTCAAAAACTGTCTTATATACAGTCATCTGAGACGGTTAAAGACCGTCCGCATTAGAGACGATCCTTGACCGTCTTATATGCAGTCATCTGAGACGGTCATTGGCCGTCTGCATTAGAGACGGTCATTGGCCGTCTTTTACTTGTAATATGAGACTGTCAAAGACCGTCTCTATTAGAGACGGTCCTTAGCCGTCTTATAGCCCTATCAAAGACCGTCTCTATTAGAGACTATTAAAGACCGTCTTTATTAGAGACTGTCAATGACCGTCTCTATTAGAGGCGGTCATAAACCGTCTCTAATGCTCAAGTCAAAAATTAAGAAGCTAAAAAAAAATATGAATTTCGAAAAAAAAAAATAGTTGAGAAGCATAGAAAAATAATTAACAATGTTAAAGAAAATTTTAAATTTTGAAAAAAAAAAACTGTGATTTTATAAAAATCTAGATTTTGAAAAAAAAAATAAGAACTTTGAATAATGTTGATAATTTTGAAGAAAAAAAAAAGATTTCGATAAAAAAATGATCTTTTCAAAAAGAAAATTTAAAAAATTAAACAAAATGTGAAAAAATTGACAAATTGTAAAAAAAAATATTTTTTAAAAAAGCAAACTAGATTTTGTATTTTGACAAGAAAAATTGAAAAGTTAAATAACAAAAGTGAGATTAAAAATGATATTTTGAAAAAGAAAATTTAAGAAATTAAACAAAATTGTGAAAAAATTGACAAATTGTAAATAATAAAAAAAATATTTTTAAAAAAAGAAAACTAGATTTTGTATTTTGACAAGAAAAATTGAAAAGTTAAATAACAAAAGTGAGATTTTGATGATGTGTTGTATATCCTTGTCGCCCCTATGTTTCTCCAACCCATTTTTGGGCCGGGTATAAAAAATTGTGTAGATTTAAATCTTAAGTGGACCACACCACTGGAAAGAATGATAATATAGTACCTCGCCATTAAAAATTATAAAGAGCCCATCGTAAGGTTTTAGTAATGTTTATTTGCAATCCAACTTGTTGATAATATAAAGAAGATCTAGATGAAGGTAAACTACAAAGATTAAATTGATCCAAAACTTTTATGGCCTTCAAAAGGCTTTTAATAGTTATTCATCATTGTTTTGATTGGTATGGCCCACCTAAGATTATTGAGTTCTTATGATTTGAAATCACATCCTAAAATATGATGGAAAAAAATATATGGACGGTGTCGATATACATAAAATATATCAAGGTGGACCCTACACGGTTAGAGTAACACCCATGAAGGAGTTACCTAAATAGTGAAATAGTACTATAAGGTCACCTCATGGGAACTTCCCATGAGGTTAATCTGTGTGCGCCCCACCATGATGTGTGTAAAACATCAACACCATGCATTTGATGTGTCCCCTTTAAGTCCAAAAATCAGTTGTACACAAAACTCAGGTGGGCCGTAGCATCTAAAACTATGTGAAGACATCCCTAAAACATATAAAAGCATTTGGTGGGGCCCACATGAGTTTTGGATGTGTATGAAACTTGGTCTGACTCCTCATCCAAGTGGAACACACATAATGAATGGGCTAGATCTATGAACCACATCTAGGTGGGCCCAATAAACGATTATGAATGTTTTAATGGGAGGGTAACCCTCTCAACTATAGTATGTGGTGTGGCCCACCCAAGTCATGGATTGACTTTATTTTTAAGCTCGTGGCCCACCATGGAATGGTGCATCTGACTGATAGGGCAGATCCAAAGCTCAAGTGGACCCACCATAGAAAAGAGTGATCTGTGACACCCACTATTGAAACCTTCTTAAGGCCCGCCGCGATGTTTATTTGAGATCCAACCTGTTTATAAGTTAATACAGACATGGAATAAGGGAAAACATATATATTAGCTTGGTTGAACACTACATAACATATTAATGATAGAAATTTATTTTTTATTATTTCTTATGGTGTGGTCCACTTAGACCTTTAATCTATATAATTTTTTGGCTCATCCACTGAAATTATATATCAAAATTGATGGGCGGTTTAGATCAAAAACAAATATTTCAATGGGCCCCATGAAGCCCCTCAAGGTGGGCCATACCATCTAAAATCATGTGAAGAAATGCCTAAAACATATAAAATCACTTGGTGGGGCCCACCTGAAATTTTGATGCATATGAAACTTGGTCTGACTCCTCATCCAAGTGGGACACACATAATGGATATATAATATGTAAATCAAAGTAGGCCTAAGGTCAAGTCTAGCATCAGGTTGGTTGAGGTCAGGCTTAAGGAGCTAGGCAACAATGAGCTCTGTTGGGGCCTGTATGACCTAATAAACAGATTGGTTGTCAAATAAACAGTAAAGTGGGCCTTAGGAGGATTTTAATGATGGATATCCAATCACTATTGTTTTCATGTGGTGTGGTCCACCTGAGATTAATATACCTCTCATTTTTGGGCCCCACCATGATGCATGTTTTGTATCCACACCTTCCATCCATTTGGAGAGATCATTTTATGGCAATGTCCAAAGAACGAGTTAAATCCAAAGTTCCAGTGGACCCCAGCATAGAAAACAGTGGGGCAGTAATGCTAGTGTGGTCCATTTAATAATTGTAAATTACTCATGTTTGGGATCACGATCTAAAATGATCTCTCCAAAGTGATGAACGGTGTAGATATGATAAATACATCATTGTGAGGCCCATTTAATTTTGATCTCCTTTAAACCGTTCGTGCAACTCGGAGCTCGAGGAGCGTCAACACTCTCTCTCCCTCTCGGAAACGGATTGGCTACTCCCCCTACCACCAGCCATCTGTGAGACCCACCATGATGTATGTATTTCATCCATTTTTACTGATAATTTAGGGCCTGATCCAAAAAATTAGAGGGATAGAAATCTCAGGTGGATCACACCACATGAAAACAATAGTGATTGGATATCCACCATTAAAATCCTCCTAAGGCGCATTGTACTGTTTATTTGATATCCAATCTGTTGATTAGGTCATACAAGCCTAGATTAAGGGAAAAAACAAAAATCAGCTTGATCTAAAACTTCTATGGCCCCCAAAATGTTTTTAATGGTCGACGCTCAGTAGTGTTTTCTGATTGTGTGGTCCACCCAAGATTTATTTCAGGCTCATTTTTTGTGATCATACACAAAATGATGTTATGAAATGTATGGATGACGTGGATGAAACAAATCGATCATGGTGGGGCCCATAGAGCGATACCAGATCCAAAGTTCAAGTTAATGTTTTCAATCTACTGGTTTTTCATTGTGAGTCTTCCATTTTATGTAAAATGGTGTTGACTCGTCCATAACAATGTGGCTAAGATATAGAGTTATCCAGACGATAGAAATAATCGGTCTAGTTGTAAATAGTAAATATTTACAATTTTATTTTGTAAAATGATCTTAACCATCCAGAAAATGGTCCCATGCATGTACGACCGTTAATAGAGTTGGTGTTATAAATAATGGTAAACTCACAATATACGGATTTGAAATTTTTATCTTCTTTAAAAGATGAAAACTATCAAATGCCCGCTCCTCTTTTCCTATTTTCCCTCTTTTCCTCATCTTCCATCAATGAGAAACCCTCTCTCTTGTCCCTCTGCTATGAAAAGCCATGGCAATAGCAGCAGCAACAGCTGCAGCAAAAGCTTCTTCAGGATCTAGCAGTGGAGGAGGATCCGCATATTCCTACATTGGCAGCGTGATTAGCTTGACATCCAAATGAAAAATTAGATACGAAGGCGTCCTCTACAACATCAGCACCGATGAATCCAACATCGGTTTGCGGAACGGTACTCTCTCTCCCTCTCCATTTTTTCTCCAGATTGGGGCTTTTATGGTCTGGAAGGGTTTTTGTGGGATTTTGGTATATAGGTTTTGATTTTTGTTGGATTTGGGGATATGGGTCTTGTTAAATTTGACGTGAGATTTGTTGGGTTTTTAGGAATTTTTTTTTCTTTTCATTTTATACGGGTTTTGAGTGTATTTTTTAGTTTTTTTTATATATATAATTTTACAACCAGGAAGTTTTTATTTATTTATAGAAGATTCTGTATGGTTGGTGGAATGAAAATGTTGAATATTTTTTTATGTTTTTTCTCTTAATTTTTAATTGGGTGGTGAATTGGAATAAAAATAGAACTTATTTTCCCATATGAGAATTGAAAAATGTTGCATTTGATGTATGTGGTTAAGGGCATGTTTGGGTGTTTGAATGAACTGAATTGGAGCAATCGGATTTGGGGTGGGTTGGAAGATTTTGATGCACAGACGACGGTTGTACTCCTAATCCCAATTTATTGGGATTCAAGTTGGATTTGAAGTGAGCGTATTTTCAGCTTGGGGGGCTAGTTTCTCATTATGAATGGATTGGAGATGTCATTATCGGAAGGCCCTGCGTTCCGCTTCACCTACACTGAGGTATACTTTACTTTCCCATTTCATCCCTCCCTCGAATTGTATTACAACAGATTTCTCTAACGCATCTCTTCCTTTTCTTCTCCTTACTATCCTTACCAAATCTCCTGCATGCATTTCCATCAAAATGCTGGAACGTTCATTCATCTTCTTTTTCTTTTTTCCTTTTCATTTGATCTTGAAAAAGAATCAGATTTCCTCAAAAAGATAATAAATAAAAACAGAAATTCAGGACTCACAATCCATTTTACGGTGACGATCCATTAAAGGTCGCGAGTAACGATGTCATTATCGGCTAGAGTATTTTCAGCCATGGATATGACTATCCTGATGGATGGTGTGGATTTACTTCCACGGTTGCCATGTGTAAGGAACTGGGCATTGAATTCACGTTTTTGATCAACCAGCATCATAACTGGGCAAAACTTCCTGTCGAGGGAAGCAAGGTGGGGCCCAGCATGATGTTTGAGATAAATCCCCATGTTCATCCGATTTTACAAATCATTTTAGGATACTATCCAAAAAATGATGCAAATCCAAGACTCAAGCAGGCCGTATGATAGAGGATCGAACGCCTATAGTGGGTCACAGAAGTTTTAGATCTGGCTAATTTTTATGTTTTCAGTTCATCGCAATAAGAATGACCATATTAACAGTATAGATGGCATATAAATATCAGTGGACTCAGGAAGGTTTCAATGGTAAGCATTTACTTACCAACTTTTTCCTGTTGTGTGGCCCACTTGAGTTTTGGATTTGTATCATTTTTATGCCCGTGTACTAACATGATCTGGATAACTGGATTAGCGGGATAGATTCCCACAAACATCATGATGGGGCCCACCTTGCCCCTGTATCTGGAAGTTCCAATGAAAAGTTCTCTCTCTCTCTCTCTCTTTCTCTCTCTCTCTCTCTCTCTCTATATATATATATATATATATATACATATATATATATTGATTTTTTTAAATGTTTTTATGTTATTTCTGGTTGTGGATATTATAATCTCATTGAATAAGTTGGGTGTTTCTTAGAATTTTAGTACATGTAGGAAAAATCCTGATTTGGGTTTTCCTACATGTATATCATGGTGGGCCCCATCGAACCCCTGTTGGGGCTGAGTTACACAACGCAATCCACACCATCGTGACATATATGTATGGATGCGGATTAACTTGTCCTGGGACTGTTATTGTGATGGTTATATCTTTTATTTTGATTTTTATAAGAGGGGAGCTTTTCATTGGAACTTCCTGTTATATATAATGGATTCTTTAAACTTCTTGACCCGACTTGAATCACTCCAAAAGGCATCCACAGTCATGCCAAGCCATGATTTTCCTTTCAAAGAAGCCACAGGTTCTCTCAATTATTCTGAAAAATTGCAGTTGATAAAGCAATACTGCAGATTCCAAATACCTTAAATAAAGATCTTTATAAAAATAAAAAAAATAAAAATAAATAAAAAAACCTCATTTGGGTTCCTGATAAAATTACAATGGTTGGGCTAAAATGGTGAATCCACCTTACTCTTATGAACCAATCTCCTACATGTGTGACATTTGTCGACCTACAGGTGTATTTTGTTTCTCAAGTTGGGTCCTGAGGATGAGAAGGAGACAATGTTGTGGGTACCACATGCCTTTAACCATTTGTGTGTCAATGATCTGATTCTTATATATTCATGTGATGGATTTATGTGGATTGTGTATTTTTTGGCCTCTCACTTGGTTATTCTTTAAAAGATTCTATTTTTTTCTTCATGCTTAGTATTTATTTTGTGCCATACATTTTCCATGGTAAGGTTTGGCATTTAACGTACATGAAAAGTAGACAAATATTTGCAATCATGCTCGGTGATGGGGATTTTTTTAACGTTTTGATTTTTTATCAATTTTATTTTGGTGAATATAGCTGGAACTTTTCTCACATGGTCATGATTACCTCATTCCACTTAATTTTGTGTGGTATGCCTTCCTTAATTGAACCAACGATCATCAGTTTGGCTGGTTTTCTGACTATCATGATTGTTTGAGACTCCTGGCTTTATCCAGTGGAGAGGAATTTGGATTGTGGTTATGTTCAAGTTTGGTTTATGTGTTTATAAGATTGGCAGTAATGGTTTTTAAATTTCAAGAACTTGCAGCTGTGACAAAAGCCTTGGGCGACATGAGCAACTGGAGTAAAACGAGGAAAGTATGGCATGCCAGCCAACTCATTTATGCCCTCACAATGTGGGAAATTACTTTGGCAAAGTGAGATTTTACTGCTTTTCTTACCAATCTTTTTTTTTTAACTCCTTAACCTATAACCTAAACCTAAACCTTAACCTAAAACTAAACCTATTCTCAACTCCTTAACCTAATCTCAACTCCTTAACTTAAACCTATTCTCAAATCCTTAACCTAAACCTATTCTCAAATCCCTAAACCCAAAACCTATAACGTATAACCTATAACCTATAACCTAGACTCAATTCCCTAAACTTTAACCTATAACCTAACCTAAACCTAAACCTATAACCTACACTTATAACCTAAACCTATAACCTAAACCCAAACCTATAACCTAAACCTAAACTTACAACCTAAACCTATAACCTAAACCTAAACCCAAAACCTAAACATATTCTCAACTCCTTAACCTAAACCTATTCTCAAATCCTTAACCTAAACCTATTAACAAATCCCTAACCTAAACCTAAACCTATAACCGAAACCTATTCTCAAATCCCTAAACCTATAACCTAAACCTAAACCTATAACATATAACTTAAACCCAAACCTAAACCTATAACCATAACCTAAACCTATAACCTAAACCGTAACCTATAACCTAAACTTATGACCTATAACCTATAACCTAAAACCTCAACCCAAACCTAAACCCGATCTCGAACCCGAACCTGATTTCCTAAACCTAAACCTTAACCTATTCTCAATTCCCTAAACTTAAATGCACCAACCAGAAACGATTTGAGACCATGTTCAATGATACTTTGTTAAATATGAAATTTATGACCTTTAGTAACTTGGTTAATTAAAAAGAACTACGTAGTGGCTTGATCCCAATCTAACTTTTTGGGTACGTAGGCAATCGTTCATAATGTACTAGAATATCGATGTAGCCACAAATCTTTTTTCTCCTTTGAACTGTAACAGACTGTATCGGTTGCATTTTTCTCTGTCATACAGGTTGTGGCTATCAAAGATATAATATCACCTCCTTATAGGGAAACATTTAATGATGTGTACAGGTAAATTCATTTTTTCTTATTCCTTATATTGTTTCCCAGTTATATTTATGTTGGTTTCAGAGTATAAGTAGAGATAGAAATTGTTGGTCGTTTGTGGCTTGTAGACAAAGGGATGAGTAACCAACAATACAAATATGGGAGGCCTTCCCCAAGTATCTAGATGTTTTTAGATATATTTATGTTATTTTTAGATGTATTAGATCGAAATTGATGGAGCAGACCCGGATGTGCGTCGAAGCTATCAAGATATTGAGCGGGGGTCCTTGGAAGGTGAGAACCACTGTTATGACCATGATAAAGTTGTCCATTTCCTATGGACAGCATTGGAGGGGCCTGACCATTTGGACAGGCCGTGTTTATGTATTTGCTCGAAATTAATGGAGCAGACCCGGATGTGCGTTGGAGCTATCCGGATGAGTGGGGGTCCCTGGAAGGTGGGAACCGTTGTTATGACCATGATGAAGCTGTCCATTTTCTATGGACAACATTGGAGGGGCCTGACCATTTGGACAGACCGTGTTTATATATTTGCTCGAAATTAATGGAGCAGACCCGGATGTGCGTCGGAGCTATCTAGATGAGCGGGGGTCCCTGGAAGGTGGGAACCGTTGTTATGACTATGATGAAGCTGTCCATTTCCTATGGACAACATTGGAGGGGCCTGGCCATTTGGACAGGCCGTGTTTATATCTGTATTTGCAGGGACCACACCCTTAACCTAAACCACACCCTAAACCTATAACCTAAACCTATTCTCAATTACCTAAACTTATAACCTATAACCTAAACCTAAACCTATTCTCAAATCCCAAAAGCTATACTTATAACCTAAACCTAAACCTTAACCTATAACCTAAACCTAAACTTATAACCTTAACCTAAACCTATTCTCAAATCCCAAAACCTATACTTATAACCTAAACATAAACCTTAACCTATAACCTAAACTTATAACCTTAACGTAAACCTATTCTCAAGTCCCAAAACCTATACTAATAACCTAAACCTAAACCTTAACCTATAACCTAAACCTACACTTATAACCTTAACCTAAACTTATATCCTTAACCTAAACCTATTCTCAAATCCCAAAACCTATACTTATAACCTAAACTTAAACTTTAACCTAAACCTATAACCTATACTTACAACCTTAACCTAAACCTATTCTCAAATCCCAAAACCTATACTTATAACCTTAACCTTAACCTTAACTTACACCTAAAACCTAAATGTATTCTCAAATCCCTAAATCTAAACCTACACCTAATCCTAATCTCAACTCCCTAACCTAAACCTAAACCTAAACTTGAAAACCCAAACCTAAACCCGATCCCGAACCCGAACCCGATTTCCTAAACCTAAACCTTAACCTATTCTCAATTCCCTAAACCTATAGCTTATAACCTAAACCTAAACCTTAACCTAAACCTAAACCTAAAACCTATAATCTAAACCTAAACCTAAACCTAAAACCTAAATGTATTCTCAAATCCCTAAACCTAAACCTACACCTAATCCTAATCTCAACTCCCTAACCTAAACCTAAACTTAAACTTGAAAACCCACACCTAAACCTGATCCTGAACCCGAACCCGATTTCCTAAACCTAAACCTTAACCTATTCTCAATTCCCTAAACCTATAGCTTATAACCTAAACCTAAACCTTAACCTAAACTTAAACCTAAACCTATAACCTTAACCTAAACCAAAACCTATGACCTAAAACTTTAACCTATAATCTTTAACCTATAACCTAACCTTAACCTAAACTTAAAACCTAAACCAAAACCTATAACCTAAAACCTAAACCCAAACCTAAACCTAAAACCTAAATGTATTCTCAAATCCCTAAACCTAAACCTACACCTAATCTTAATCTCAACTCCCTAACCTAAACCTAAACCTAAACTTGAAAACCCAAACCTAAACCCGATCCTGAACCCAATTTCCTAAACCTAAACCTTAACCTATTCTCAATTCCCTAAATCTATAGCTTATAACCTAAACCTAAACCTTAACCTAAACCTATAACCTAAACCTAAACCAAAACCTAAAACCTAAATGTATTCTCAAATCCCTAAACCTAAACCTACACCTAATCCTAATCTCAACTCCCTAACCTAAACCTAAACCTAAACTTGAAAACCCAAACCTAAACCCAATCCCAAACCCGAACCCGATTTCCTAAACCTAAACCTTAACCTATTCTCAATTCCCTAAACCTATAGCTTATAACCTAAACCTAAACCTAAACCTAAACCTAAACCTTAACCTGAACCTAAAGCTAAACCTATAACCTATAACCTAAACCTAAACGTAAAACCTAAATGTATTCTTAAATCCCTAAACCTAAACCTACACCTAATCCTAATCTCAACTCCCTAACATGAAAATGAAAATGATCTTCAAGATATATACAATGTCCTATACAGAGAGAGTTGTAAAACTATTGTCAAGTTGAAAATTCAAAAAGAAAAATATGTTAAACTGAAAGAAGAACTTGAAAAAGCAATTTTAGAAAAATCTCATTTTTCAGATTGTTTTGAAAAAATAAAATTAGATTTAAGTTTTAAATCTTCTGAACTGCAAAAAATCAAAACAGAAAATGAGAAACTAAAACTTGAAGTTTCTTCCCTTTGAGTTCAAAGGACACTTGAAAATATGCCCTTGGTGACCAAAAACTTGAAAAATTGTTAACCTCATTGAGATGATGTGGTGACAAGTCTGGTTTGGGTTATACTATAAATAATTCTTTGAAAACTAAGGATTTTGCTCCTATCTTTGTAAGAGGAGAATCCTCAAGCTCTAAAGGAAAGACTTTAAGAGACTCAAATCATTATGATTTCAAAAACTCAAAAACTTATCAAGTCTCTAAAATAAACAATAATGTCTTCAGCTATAAACATCAAAGGAATACTAAATCACCCTTAGCTATAAATAAATAAATAAATTTGTGGAGTTGCTTAAAGAGCTTGTGAAATCCAACTCAGAAGAAATTGGATTTAATAGAAAAAGGAGAAATCCTAACTCCCAAATACAACGAAAATCAAGAGATACTTATAAACCTAGAACCATAATGAAATGGGTTCCAAAGGTTAAGCGTCTTGTTGCCCACACAGCTTTCAAAGCCATAAGGCACTCAAGATGGTACATGAATAGTGGATGTTCTAGACACATACAAGTGACAAGGCGATATTCACGAATATCAGAGAAGTAAATGGCGGCTCAATCACTTTTGAAGATGAAAGCAATTGCAAAATAATAGGCCAAGGTAATGTACAACTTCCCAACTTGCCTCTCATTGAAAATGTGCTTTATGTTGAAAGATTAAAACATAATCTGTTGAGCATATCTCAGATCTATGATAATAAACACAGGGTGAAATTTTCTGATCACGGATGTGAGACTATGAATGAGAAAGGTAGTGTAATATTAAATGGTCGTGGGACATGTGAAAATTGCTATATAATTGATAATTCTTGCTCATCAAATCATTCATATTACATTGTCCAAACAGACAAGACTGAACTATGGCATAAATGTCTTTGACATGTGAACTATAGATATCTAGATAAATTAAGCAATAGAGATCAACTACGTGGCTTACCCAAGCTGAAAAGATAGAAAAAGTCTGTGGCACATGTCAAATTGGCAAGCAGATTGGGAGTAGTCACAAGAAAGTGAACTCCTTAGCCACACTTAAACCTCTAGAAGTACTCCACATGGATTTAGTATGACCAACTAGAATAGAGGGTAGAGGTGGAAAGAAGTATTTTCTAGTCATTAATGATGCCCACACCATATATACATGGGTAGCCTTTTTAAGAGAAAAATCAGTGGAGTGTGAGTCTGCCATTGGAGTCGGGTCTTCTTCCCCGGCATGTTGTTGCATTGAGGCAGGCTTGACTTGATATGCTGCTAGGCCGGTCTAGTGAGAATGAAGAAGAAGAGAAAGAGACAAAGAGAAAGAAAGAGGGAGAAAGAAAAGAGAATCAGTGGAGTGAGCTTGGGCCGAGTCAGGCCAGGCCTAGCTTACATTGTTGGGCGTTTCCAGCAGCTGGCTGGGAAGAAAAAAAAATAGAGAAAGAGAGAAATTTCTATCACTGACGTGCGCACCATCTTAGTTCGGTCGAGTCACACCACGATGACTCGCTAAGTCACGGGGCTGAGTCAAGAATGGGTCTGACCTGTGTCCAGGTGTTGTGAAAATCCAAGGAGAGAGTGAGAGAAAAGAGGAGGAAGGAAGAAAGAAAACAGGGAAGGAGAGAGTGATAGAGAAGAGGAAGGAATGAGAGGGATAGAGAGAGTGGGTTTGGGCCTAACTCGCTGTCGAGTCTGTCGTGCGAGTTGGGCCTGGTTTGGTGCAGCAAGCCTATTGGTGTATGGGCTGAGTGAAGAAAAGGTGAGAGAAAGAAGAGAAGGAGGAGAAGAGGAAGAGAGAGAGAGAGAGAGAGAGAGAGAGAGAGAGAGAGGGAGTGTGCAGCTGTTCTAGCCAAACCGAGTCAACTCGGTCCGGGACTGAGTCAGACTGTTGGTCCTGCTGGGGTTGAGTTGGGGCGGCCTAGTTGCGTTGAGCTACCATTTCGACTAATGTAAGACAACCTTTCTCACTAAATTAGATTATTTAAATTACCATAAATTGTTATTGCAGAAATTATTATGATTATTAAACATGATTAGTCATTAGTAGACTAACTACACTTATATTAAATATTATAAACATAATTACAATTATTAGATAGCAGTATTTTATTTACCACCCTTAAATATAATCATGGACAGTAGATCATACTATTTTATTTCCATCACAATGGTTATGGTCATCAGGTTAGCTAATATTAATTATCATCATTGTTGTTATTATCATTTTCTTTGGGTTATTAAATTTAGATACAATTAACCAGTAGTAAATTATCCATACCGATATTGGTTAATACATATAGAAATTATCATTATTAAAATATTAGTATTTTATTTTGCCATTCTTAAAATATTAACATTGACATTAGAACATACTATTTATTTCACCAAAATGATTATTAGTGTTGTGTTAGCTAATATTAAGAATATTGCTAGTATTGATAATTGTTAGGAATTATTAGCACTACTATTTATCATGGGTTGTTGTTAGACAATTTAATATGGTAGTAGCCATTATTAAAATCCCTAAAAATTAATAACTAATCTATTTGATTATTTTTATTCATTCATTATTCCCTTTAATAATATCGTTAATGGTCACACAAAATAGGGTTCGGATTCCATAATCAACACTTAGAATCTAAACCTAAAACTAAACCCTGAAGATGAAAATCCTAATTCTACATTAAAACCCTAAGATAGATAACTCAAACCCTAGGCTATGATCTTAAACCTAGGTAGTGTGCAGAACTTAGATCTAATTGTACATCCTAATTTATGGTAGGATTTGATTCTAAGGACACACGTAATACCTAGCAACGTTAGTGGCGATCCGATCTTAAGGTGATGATTCTTCCCCTTGAGCTTTCCATTTTTCCATTAACTTAAGTTATAGTTTTATTTTAACTTATAAATGATATCTCCATTCTGTAATCACATGTGTTAATTGTTAGAATCAAGTTGCTACATCATATGATTAATGTTTATCCTGTACCTTTAATTCATGCTATTGGATTACTTGGGGATTGTTTCTGGGATTTAAACTGGTACATCATTGGGAAACCCCCACTTATAAGTGTACACCCATACTTGGGATGTAACTCGATTGATGGTGATTGCAATAGACCTTCGATCTAGTGGTTATTGAGCAGTGGTCTAAATGGATCATTGATGTGGGCCTACCATCCAGGTTGTTGTGTCTAAGTGGTTTTCAAGGATGGTCTTTTATCGCATGGTTTCGATACTCACCCTATGTGGCTTATTTTGATAATTGCCCTACGTGGCTTGTTTTGGTATCGCCCTATGAGGCTTTGTTCTGGTATTTTTCCTATATGGGTTCGATGTTTTTATTGTGCAACCATGCGATGGTAAGCCCCACATACTGTAATATGATTGGCCACTAGTCAACGGGTTTCCATTAAACATCCTAAGGTGGTAGCCTCATGAGCTGAGGATGGTGGTATGGGACCTATCCCCGAGATGTCGGCCTACACTGGTGACAAGCCCCCGTAGTGACTTTGAACTTATTTAAATTGGCTGATTATAACTGGACTAATAATGGTTTGGCTAATCATGCATCCATGGCAAATTGGTGATGATGGGTCGCTAATTCTAGATGCTATAGCACGTGCTTTAGGATCATCGAGGTATCGTTTCGCTAGCTCCTAGACCACCGACTATCGATCTATTATTCCGATTGGATGATTTTCCTATGTCGATGATTGCATGGGTGACGAGCCTAATTTCCGCACGGATGTGCATCCCCGGGGTGATGTGCATTCACGCATCCATGCATTTTAAAAAACTGCATCATGTGTTATTTTGATTGCCTTGTTGTTTTATATCTATGCTTACCTAATGCAACAGTGTGTAATCTTGAGGGAAATTCACACTGAGTTGGTCACTCATCCATCAAATATATAACCGTACAAGTAGAACAGGTGGCCAGGTGGCATTCAGTTTCAACCTGGTAAGGAGCTGAGTACAAGTGCCAGGTGTGTATGGTTGTATTGCCACAAGGCACTACGTGATCTTATGACTCAAATTTTATATGCATTTTGTTATCTCTCTTATATAAACTGTGAAATCCATATATTTGTTAATTCAGAGACATTGGTTTGTATAAGTCATTATAGGCAACTTCTTGTACATCCTAAACGTAACTAAAATCTTCTATTATGTATGATTTGTCCATTTTACGATCATCTGCTTACTCTAATAGTTGAAATATATATATATATATATATATGTGTATATATATATATATATATAAATTGAATTTGACCATCCTTTAAGGTTAACAGTAGGGTTTTTGGGAAACGGGTCGTGTACTCGGGTCCTGAAAACACGGGGCATTATAGTCTTATACCACCATCCCCGGCTCATGAGTCTTATGGGCCATAAATTATAGTTAATAGTAAGCACAATGGCCTCAGGGTACTTCGGGTTCATACAGGCATGATCAAACATGATTAACGTACAAGGATGGTTGACTTTAGAGTCAATGTGCCCCAACGGACTGAGCCGTAGCTAATCGACCTGAGAACACTATCTCGTGTAGTCCAACTACGGCCAACAATATACAGTTTACTTATTCGGGCCAGATTCACTTGCGAACAGGCCCAACAAAGACTTTCTAAGTAATTCCAGGTAGTTGGCCGATCCATAGGGGAATATGCGTCAATACACAATAAGCAGGGTCATCATTGGATCCAATTCATTGCAGGATAGACACCATTTTAGTATAAAAAGCACGTAGACAGCAACATGTTAAATTCCACCTAATTTTACAGATTATACTTAACATATTCCAGCCTATACAATCACATGGATGGTCATATAACAATACACCACACTTAATCTTCCATGGACCAACATAAATCACATAATTCAGCCATACATTGAAAATCGAGGCAAGTAACTCAACTAGTCAGTCAATTTGCAACATCTCATGCCTTCACTTAAGGATAGTTTATCACGAAATCAAGGAATCAACCACCAATCAACAATTTATAGCAATTCATGTCTTCATTCTAAGTAAAATTAACAACTAATCAGGAAATCAACAACCAATTAGCAATTTTCAGCATTTCATAACTTCATTCTAAGCATGATTAACACTTAAACAAGAAATCGCAACCAACCAGCAGCAATTTGGGGGAAGTTAAATACTTATAACCAACATGAGCATGCAAATGCACAAGTCACGTATTTGGGTTATTAGGGCCAAGCCCCTTTCCATAATTTTAACAATTTCTAGTCTATTATCCTATTTATGCAATCCAAATGAAAATTCAGCCACATGCACTAACAATTCACCAATCACATTCATTAAACCTATGCTAGGCGTGATAATCGGCCACCTAAAGGTAATGGTTCGTACTTATTCTTAACCGGAGGTTGTTGAGATTCTCCTAGCACTGCCGGGTCCGTAAGCTCAATGTACCAAGGCCCTACATTGCATGGAACGAAGGGTAAGAACATACATGTTGTTAGAAGTAAGAAAAAACATGATTAGAGCCCTATCTAACCTTAGATGGGGACGGAATCTTACTCCAACAACGAAATGTGTCGGTGCTTTCTGGCAATGGAGAGGTGAGGGTGCCAGGATTTTCAAATCTCAAACACCAAGCTCACATGCACACACAAAAGAGTCTTTCTCTCTCTCTCTCTCTCTCTCTCTCTCTCTCTCTCTCTCTCTTTCTCTCTCTCTCAGCTACTGAAGTAATGGGATTGAGAGAGAGAAGGCTGGACTTTTAAATGTCCAAATTTATTACAATTGACCTTAACGTTTTATGTAATTCCCCCAATGGCCTTGTGGGGCCCTTTTTAGGTTATTGAGGCTGTTCTGATGGACCCCTGGCCCATCCGATTCATTGATCACATGCCCCATGGCCCAATGAAGGGTTGGGAAAAGTTTGATCTCAAACGGATGCTGGGTTTTGCCGCAATGGCCCGATATGCGATCAACGATCACCGTTTCACGACCAACAGTCAGGTTTTGTGGGCAAGGGCAGGGAATTATTTCTAACCTTCATTGTGAATTTAGAAGAGACCCGATGGCTGAAATGCTCGGATTTGCTATTTCAAGAAACAGAGCCAATTGATTTAAATTTCAGAATTTTCTTCTTTAGGCCTGATGACTCGCCGCTTTCAAGTGCCGGCTGGACGGCGTAATTTGTCCATCCCGGGGCATCGTCTGAGCCTGACATCTGCGTGGGACTACAAGCCTAGCAAGACCCTTGGCCTACCAAAATTTCAAAATTTTTGGTCCTCTCGGGTGATACAAGACCCGTACGGACAGTCGCCAAGTGTAGCTTGGCCATCTGGCTCTACGACCCGTTCTCAGCCTGGACACGATTGAATTTAATCATATCAACAGCTAAATTTGAATTTAATTTATCAGTAATAGGCCCACACGTGCGACCGAATCACTCGGTCCTGCATCGGCTCACACGAGAGCGCCTCAGGACACTATTCCTTTTTGGACGGGGCGTTATAATCTACCCCCCTTATAAATAAATTTCGTCCTCAAAATTTATGCCTATTCATATTGCTTAAGCAGGTTGGGATAGTGTTTACGAACTTCAACTTTGGTTTCCCAAGTGGCCTCTTCTTCCCCGTGATGCATCCATAACACCTTTACTAGCGAGATCACCTTGTTTCGCAGCACTTGCTCTTTCTTGTCCAAAATTCTAGTGGGCTTAAGAATATACGTGGTTGTCCTTGAGTTCCACGTGTTCCCATCAGATGACATGTGAAGGGTCAGAAACATACTTCTTACACATGGAAACGTGAAACATATTATGTACACTGACAAGGGGAGTGGGTAAGGTCAGGCGATATGCGACTGGTCCTATCCTATCCAAGATCTGAAAAGGGCTAATATATCACGGGGTAAGTTTCCCCTTCTTACCATAGCGTAGAACTCCCTTCATCGGTGAGATTCTCAAAAATATATGGTCTCCTGCTTCGAATTCTAAATCCCTTTGTCTCATGTCCGCATAGCTCTTCTGCCTGCTCTAGGCTGTTAAAAGGCGTCGCCTGATAATTTCAATCTTCTCAGTGGTTGTCTGCACTAAGTCAAGCCCCAATAAACTTTTCTCACCAATTTCAGCCCAACAATGCGAAGCTCGACACAGGTGCCCATATAAGGCCTCATAAGGCACCATACCAATGCTAGCCTGAAAGCTATTATTGTGGGTGAACTCGGCATAGGGGAGGCACTCGTCCCAACTATTCAAGAAATCCAATGCACACGCTCTCAACATATCTTCTAATATCCGTTTCACCCGTTCTATCTGCCCATCTGTCTGTGGGTGAAAAGCGGTGCTGAACTTTAGCTTAACTCCCATGGCTTCCTGTATTCAAGTCCAAAACATCGAGATGAATCGTGTGTCACGGTCTGACAATCTCTAAATGAACGCCATGAAGCTGAACTATTTCTTTGATGTATATCCTGGCTAAGTCATCGATGGAGTAAGAAGCTTGGATAGGGAGAAAATGAGCCGATTTAGTCAATCGGTCCACAATCACCCAAATTGAATTATGCCCTTTCTTTGTCTTGGGCAAACCTGAAATGAAATCCATGGAAATGAAGTCCCATTTCCATTCAGCAAGTGGCATGGGTTGTAAGAGACTTGGCGGCTGACGATGCTCGGCCTTGACTTGTTGACATATAAGGCACCGAGATACATAGCTAGATATCTCTCTCTTCATGTTGTCCCACCAGTAATTACACTTGAGGTCCCAGTACATCTTGGTACTTTCAGGGTGCATGGCTAGCTTAGAGTTATGGGCCTCTGCTAGCAACGTCTCTTTTAGTTTAGGATGGTCTGGGACACAAAGGCAACCTTGAAAACATAAACCTCCATCAATGTTAATTCTCCACTCGAAATCACTTCGGACATCCGCAAGTTCTCTCATCTTTCTCAACAATTCGTCGCCTATTTGGGCCTCAATGATCTGATTGTCGATCATTGGTTAGGCATGAACATGTGCAACAACTTCATATGGCTCCTCTCTTCAATTTCAGCTCAAAGTCCCACACGTATTTTATCATATTCCATTCTTCCACCATCAATGGAGCCGCAAATTCTACAGTCTTCTTCTGGCTCAATGCGTCCACTACTAGATTGGCTTTACCAGGATGGTAAGAAACCTTGAATTTGAAAATTTTCAAGGTCTCTATCCAGCGATGTTGCCTCTTGTTTAGATCTCTCTGGGTGAAGATGTATTTGAGACTCTCGCAGTCACAAAAGAGCTCAAATTCTTCCCCAAAAAGATAGTGTCTCCATAATTTCAGGGCAAAAATGATTGCAACCAATTCAAGATCATGAGCGGGGAAATTTTCTTCATGCTTCCTCAACTGTCGAGAACCATAGGCAATGACCCGGTCCTTCTGCATAAGGACATAACCTAGCCCCACGCGAGACGCGTCTGTAAAAATAGTGTACTTGACCCCTTGCTCAGGAAGAATGAGTACTGGGGCCGAGGTCAACCTTTCTTTCGACTCCTTGAAGGCCACTTCCGCCTTCTTATTCTAGGCGAACTTGAGGTCCTTCCTAAAAAGTTGGGACAAAGGTCGGCAATTTTAGAAAAATCTTTGATGAACCGGCTGAAATATCTTGCCAAACCCAGAAAGCTCCTGACTTCTGTAACTGAGCTCGATCGCTTCCAATCTTGTATCATTGCTACCTTGGCTAAGTCCACGGAGATGCCTTCTTTAGACACCACGTGGCCCAAAAACTTGACTTTTTCCTTCCAGAAGATGTACTTCCGGAATTGAGCATATAGCTTATTCTGCTTGAGCGTTTCTAGGACCGCTCGCAGATGTTCCTCATGTTCCTTATAACTCTTGGAATATATCAGAATATCATTTATGAACACGATGACAAACCGATACAAAAAAGGTCTAAAGACTCTGTCCATTAGGTCCATGAGCACACCCGGTGCATTCGTGAGCCCAAAAGGCATGACCAAGAACTCATAACGCCCAAAGCTGGTTCTGAACGCCGTCTTTGGCACATCTTCAGCTCTAACCTGCAGTTGACGGTGAAATGGCCAAGCTATATGTCCTAGAGGGGGGGTGAATAGGACTATGCCAAATTAAATTTAAATACTGCGGAATATGAAACAAAGAATAGATAGCATTATACACTAATCACAGTATAGGAATGGAAAGCAACCTAAAATAGAGAAATAGAAACAAAAATTGTTCTAAGGACAACCTTACACCAAAAACCAAAGTTTATGGAAGGACAACCTTATTTCTAAAACAAACAGAGAAACTGAAGCTCAACGTAATAAAGAGATAGCAAAAATATAATGCTGAAATGTAAATCTAAATTATTACAACATTCCCCACTATACTTGAAATGAAATGATTACAACATTCACATTCACACGTACATTCCACAATTCTGAATGATAAAAGATAGGAAATATAAATCACACATCCGTAATACAAAGAATTATAGTGGTTCGCCTGTGTGTTCACCAACTGTTAAACAACAGCCACACGGAATGCTACTCCACTCCTAATATCCTCACACAGGGGATATTAGCGTTCACTATCAAATAGGTTTTCACAGGTTCACCCAAAACCTTCACAATTGTGTCTTTTTTAAAAGGCTTACACAATTCAAAAACCCTCACTTCTGAGTTTTCTGGCTCTCCTCAGATAACTAATAACTTTAAGATTTTTCTGGCTTAACCTCAAATAAAACCAAACAATGTAAATAACACAAATTGTAAAATACATGATTTTCTCCTTCGTTGTAGCAGCCCAGAAGAACCAAGGTGGAGTAGAGATTTAAATGTCAAAGTTCAATGTCCAATACTCACTTTATAATGGTTCTAGGTTCTAATAGATTTTAAATTAAAACAAAAGGGCTAGCTCTAATTGATTTTGATTCCAGAAAAAGGAAAACAACAATTCCTCTTTTCAGATTAGATTGGAATGCAAGAACAAAATCAATTAACAAAGCTAAAGAAAGAATATTAAATATGCACACTTAGCTTAAATGGAGCACCGACTTATTTCTCAGAAGACCGAATTAAATTAACTCGAATTGCTTTTTTTTATTCTGAGATTCGTGCTCTATTTATAGGTGAGCAAATCACGTCTTCGACTGGTCTAAGGACCTCTACGACTGGTCGTAGAACCAACAGATATTTGAAAATTCGGGGGCGATAAGATTTGGCAGTTTCACGACTGGTCGTAGGTCTCCTTCGACTAGTCATAGGATCCCTTCGACTGGTCGTAGGTTGTCTAATTTCAACGCTATTCTTTGAGTCGTAGGTCTACGACTGGTCGTAGATGCAGTCGACACTGTTCCTATGACTAGTCGAACAGTCTCCAGGACTAGTCGTAGCCTAACAGAAAATATCTGAATTTTGTAACAAACTTACGACTGATCCAGGAATTTCTTAGACAGGTCGAAGCAGTGCTAGGACTAGTTGAACAAAGTCCAGGACTAGTCTTAGAACTGACCAAACTCACATATAAAAAAACATATGAATTATGTATCTAGAATGACCTACTCTAAAGGTCAACCTATGGTCAGTCATACCTCAATAGTGAAGTAAGGACATTAAAACTTTAGAGAGAAGTGACCTTTGAAAGTAATGGAGCTTGAAGTCTTGATGGAGCTCAAACTTGAAAGCTTCTTAAGATCTTGAGGTTGAACTTGAAAGCTTCTTGAGATTCTTGACTTATGAACAGTGCTTATCAAACTAAGTTGATCTTAAGTAGAGCTTTGTTCTTCATATATGCAAGCTTCATAGTAGTATCTTTGGCACCACAAATTTGACAACAAATAGAGCTTTAAACTATAGCACTTACAATCTCCCCCTTTGTCAAATTAGTGACAAAACACACTTTCAAGATATGTTACATAACACAGAATATCTGATTAGAGAATCATGCACCAGTTGTTATATCTGATTAAAGAATCATGCATCAATTGTTATCAACCGGTATCCTGCAGACTTGAAAATCAATATTATTCAACATACGGTCCACCTCTGCACACCTCTGCTAATACTCCCCCTGAGTAACATACTCATAAAACACCATACATAGAACATATCTATAACATATCCATACTCCCCCTTTTTGTCATAATATGATAAAGGAAGCACAACCTAGATGGCTGAGGAGAAATAATCAATGAGAAATATGAGAGGTAACTTGTCACGCCCCGAACTCGGAAACCGGGCTCACAAAATTCCCGATCGCCCAATCCGGCGCCCACAGCCTCCGTAGAACCCCATTCTCGGATCCCGGCACTCATTCACCAGGTTCCGATCCTGGGATACTACAAGGAGGATTTATAATCATCAGTCTGATTCATAACGAGCATAACCAAAAGCATAACCCACGAACAATAACCACAAGAACACCACCACAAAATCTACTATGATCAAAAACTTTTGAGTACAATGCGTCTGAAAGGGAAAAATACAATCTAACGAAAGAAACAAAACTCCAGAAGCTCGGCTGCACGCTCCAACTACGGCGAGACTATGGCTGCGACTGCGTCCTGGCGTCACCTGCACGCATCAATCGTGCATAAGCTTATAGAAAGCTTAGAGGGTGGTGTAAGTATGTGCATAATATAAGCGTGCTCAAAATGCAAGGTCAGAATAATGCGAAATCATGGTGATGAGCACATGAATGCAATCAGCCGTACCAAGGCTATGCGGTGCAAGATATGAATGCTATCGGCTATAACACAGCCATGCGATGCGAGATGTAACTCAAGCATGCCAATCCTCATCATGTATCAATACAGTTCTCATTCTGGATAATCACCGGGGTTCAATACACTCCAAATGGCACTGTCACTCTCCTAGCTACACAGTCCAAGTGAGCGTAAGAAACCTCACTATCCGCCTAGCCAATAGTCTGCCAATACCTATCCGGCACGTCGATAGCAGACCCACTCGTGAGCTGGTCAGACTCAGCCTAGTATTGCCCCCTACCCTCGGGCGAGTAAGGCCACACTCCTTTCCAACCGACCATGACACAGTGGGAGATGCGGCCTCCTGGTATTCGGCCCTCATGCACTCATATATCCACTCGGTCTCGACGTTGGAGTCATCCTCTGGTACCATCGAGTTTAGGGATTTTCACCCAGGAACATCTATGGCGCCCGTATGCTAGAACCAAATATTTTCGGTATCCAATCCTGCCATCCACGATGTGTCTGTGGAGGCTAAGGCCCTGATGTCGCTAGGGCATACAGTAACTACAATCACACGAATGCAAGTGCATGAGTCATACTATCAGTCATGCAACAATCCTGCGTGTACCATGCACTTATGTGGGGCAACTCTGCCTATCAGGGAACCCATAAACAGTCCGTCCAAAGGCATATGCTATGATCGGTCACTCCTCACATCAGGCATACATATGATGCGGATGATCATGAATCGTGGATCTACACTAATCATGTATAAAGAGATGAGCTCTGGGTATAACGGAGATGGGCCTAGACGGCCTACTTACCACAAGTATGGGCCTGTCAGTGGGCCTTGGGGAGAGTTATAATGCGGACATTTAACCAACATTATCAATGTGGACGTCAAACCAGCATTGCTCCCAAGGCGTGGCCCGTTATAAGTGTCAATACATATACCATGGTGGAATTACACTACATTGGGCCTTATGTACGTCCTATTGGGCCTTGACCCATGGGCCTCTAGTACATCAAATGGGCCTCATACATGGGTCTCGTACATACACATCAAGGTGGGCCTCAATGACGGGCCACAAATGCATCAACATGGGCCTAGTCACATGGGCTTTGCATATATCACAATGGGCCTCATAATATCGGCCCTATACAAATCAAAGTGGGCCTCAACAAGGACCACCAATATATCAAGGTGGGCCTCAACAATGGGCCTTAAATTATCTCCAATATGGTTGGGCAGTTGGATGAAACACATGCATTATGATGGAGCCCACTCTAATGGAGGGTGTGGTTTACAATACATAATTAAGTGGGTCCCATGTGGGGCCTACCATAATGTTTGTTTCCCATCCAACCCATTGATAAGGTCATTCAGACCGGGGCCCACAGTAATGTTTATTTTCCAAGGAACCTAGGGTCCAAATAATGTTTATTTTCCACCCAATTAGGGCCCAACATAATGTTTATTTTCCATCCAACTGTTCATAAAGCCATGTGGACCAAGGTAGGGCCCACTGGACTGGGGCCCACTGCACTGTTTATATGACCCCCAAACCGTTCATGAGGCCACTCAAACCTAGGGCCCGCTGTACTATTTATTTGACATCCAAACTATTCACAAGGTCACGTGGGCCTGGATAGGGCCCACTGTAATATTTACTTGCCGTCCAAACGGACAGGACCCACGGTGATATATATTTATATATTATTATTATTATTATTATTATTATTATTATTATTATATTCACGTGGACAGGGAGTCCACTGGAAGGTGGTCCCCAAATCCAGTCCACTCATTATGTGTGTCCCACTGAACTGATGGTTCAGACCAAGATTCAGCCGCATCCAAATTACAGGTAGGCCCCACAAGTGATTTCATATGTTTTTGGCGTGTCTTCTCATGATTTTAGATGGTGTGGCCCACCTGAGTTCCGTTTACGGCTGATTTTTGGGGTGGACGGCTAGTCCGTGGGGACCCATCAAATGCACGGTGTTGATGGTCGAAAAGCATCAAAGTGGGGCCCACAGCTGGGGCCGTGACCCCAGCCCGTCCGTCCGTCAGTGGCCAGCGCAGCCGCAGGCGCTGTCTGCA
The DNA here is from genome assembly GCF_029962835.1 of Magnolia sinica. Taxonomy (NCBI): domain Eukaryota; kingdom Viridiplantae; phylum Streptophyta; class Magnoliopsida; order Magnoliales; family Magnoliaceae; genus Magnolia; species Magnolia sinica. The sequence goes on from NC_080590.1 coordinate 47,003,738, forward strand.
TCTTCTGACAGCAGCAGCGCTACTGCTGCTGCTGCTTTCTTTTTTAAAAAAAAAACCAGGTTTTCTGTGGTTTTTCACAGGTGGGGCCCACATCGAGGAAATCTGTCCCGTCCATTGCATTCCCCGGCTCGATACAGTCAAACAGAGTCTAATAAGTGGCCTGTTTCTGGCGAATAAAAAGATCCAGGTGGTTTTCAACGGTAAACACGACTGTTTCCTATGGTATGGCCCACCAAGAAAAGGGATCGGTTTCATTTTTCGGCTCAACGCCTAAAATGATATGGGGAACAAAATAGACGGCTTGGATTATGTATGTACATCAAGGTGTGGCCTGCATGAGTGGCCCACCTCTCCCTTCTCTTTGGTTAGCTTGGTAGTACCCTCCCATGTCAGTTAACACTTCACTGTTTGCCAACGTCCAGTGTCCAGGGACACTGGACGACTTACATATTCACATCATTGTGGTGGGTCCCACGTGGACGTGGCCCACCAATATATATACATATACATATAATATATATCTTATATTATATATATATATATATAAATACATATTATATTATATATTATATACATATATTATATAAAATATAACATATATATATACATATATACATATAAAAAGATGCATTGGGCCCATCCAACAGTGGATGGTGTGGATCATCACCTGTAATAGAGTGGGCCACACCGTCTGATGTAGATGGACGGGGTAAATGTAACACATATTGGTGGGATCCACACCATTACAAAGAAAGAGAGAGAGAGAGAGATATACGGTGAGATAGAGGAACCCCGCCACTATGGGCCCTCTTGATTAAATCACATACATCCAAATGGGTCCCACCAACAAGTGGGCCCTAAAATTTAAAATAATGGCAAATCACCCACCTCATTGACCTCCTTCTTGATCCCTTGGCTTCAAATGCACCTTGCCTATGCCTTGGATGGTGAATGATGGAGTTTGGATGGTGTGGATGAGAGATGAGAGGGTGTAGATGGAAGATGAGAAGGTGGACCACACTTGGGAGGGAGAGGAAAGCTTGGACGTGAGAGGGGTTCTTAGTTGCTTGGAGAGATTTATTTTTTTTTGGAGAAATGAGGGAGAGAGAGAGAAGATATGGATGGGTGAGGTGAGGTGATGGAGTGATGGGTGTAATTAATGAAGCATGGGTTGGTTTGAAAAGTGAGTAAAAGAGGGATGGGTGAAGAGAGAGAGAGTTGACTTTGTGGAGAAAGAGGGATGGGTTGTTGTACTTGAGATAAGGCTTGCATTAATGGTTGATTGATGTGACTAATTGTAGAGATTCCCTCGAAATCTGCAACGTGCGATGTTTCTTCGGAATAAACGCAGATCGACATCTTCTAGCCTGGGTATCGGTTCGGTGCGCAAGTCACGGCGTTGGAACCGCGGCGACGATGCGGTCGCTATGATACAACTTTCGGATCAAGCCGACATCGGTGTGCGGGACCTAGCTTAGGATCGCGTGCAATCATCGGATACGGTGCGAAGGTTGCCGAAATTTGACCGGAAGGACCGCGGAAGCCAACGGAATTGTACGGACTAGGACACGGGTCTTACATAACTAGTCAAGATATGAGGATATAACATAAGCAATGCACATAATTCATAGACTGAGCTAAGTTAAAGAGAGTGACAAACTCAAAAACTAGTTAGGAGTAATAAAGTTATTACAGACCAGTAATCTTAAAAATACTAATCTGACCCAGATGAAGGAGCAGGAATGGAAGGATCGAGTTGATGCATGCCTTTGTTCAAGCGCCTAAGATATTTGCACATATATTTGAACTGTAAATCATGGGCAACAGACATGTTTTCCATCTTAACATTTAGATTCTCAACTTTATCTTCCAATGCACTCAAACGTGCATCAAATGAAGAAGGCTCATAATCTGGATCATTTGTAGAATCGGACTCAAGCTTTTCAAAAATATTATCCATGTTAATATCATCAGGAGGAAGATCACCAGCTTCTTCCTCATGTTCAGCTTCAGCACTGCCAACACCATCACCTTGGCCAGGAAGGAAATCCAGCTTCATCTTATTCATATTGGAATTGTTAAATATCAGATGATAGATAGGGACCTCTCCAACTGGTATATTGACTGACATATGAGTAGCCAACACAGTCATCAAATATCCAAATGGAATGTCACTGTGACCAAGATGCAGTCGAAACTAAATGATGAAGTGACAAATCAAGGAGGGTAAACAAATGTTAACACCACTAACAACAGAATGAAGAATACGAACCATGAAGGACGTCAATTCAGATTTATTACCCGACCGAGGATACAAATTAAACACAAAAATTTTGTGAAGAATTTTGTATTTGGGTAATAGATATTTTGAAGGAAACGCATTCCCTTTATGTGTCCATTGTACATCCAAATTGCATAAGTCCTTAGTCAGCATACGTTTTTCAGCGACAAAGGGTTTATCAGATAAAGTATGGATGGGAATACCCTCATCAGTCACTGGAATATCCATAAGGGCTGAAATCAAATGTCGATCAACTTCAAATGGCCCTTCTCTTGTGGAGATAGAAAAAGTTAAATTTTCCAGTGAGAAAGCACATATGCATGCAAACATGGATTGGGCAATGGACCGATATGCTGGCCCACCCCAATGCAATAAGTTATTCGAACCTACAAATTAGAGCATAGGAAAAATATCAAAAGGAGCAACATGATTAATATTTACTGGATGCTCAACAATGACATTACGCAATCTGATGTCCCGAACATAAGATGGATCATCCTCAGGAGCCCTAAGATGACGCTTAGTGATAGGGACTGATCTGAAAGAGGAAGACGGACCATCGGACGTTGATTTTCTTCCTTTAGAAGCCATATGCAACAAAGATTTCAAGAATATAGAGAGTTGCAAAGGATTGAGAAAAGGGTTTTCTCAAATCAGATTTTTCAAAAGAAAAACCTCAAATCTCAACTAAATTCGAAATAGATAACTCCAAGAGAGAAATAGAAGCAATCTAGACACAAATCTACAAGCAAAATACAAATGGAGCGCTAACCTTGAAGATTTTGGAAGATGGGTTCGACTAGTCATGTGTCGGCTCGTTGGAGAGTGAAGTTGAAATGAAGAAGAAAGTGATTTTCCTGAAATTTTAAGTGAATCCACGCGATTCACGACTGGTCGTGGGTATACACGACCGGTCGTAGCATAACTGGTCGTGAATACTCACGACTGGTCGAGTACAGGCCAGAAAATCTGATTTTTGCATATTTTTTAAGATTTGAAAACTAAACTAGCAAATATATACACTATGATACAAATAGGCATAATTAATCATTTTAAAATGTACATGCCGAGATCAAATTTCTTTTTGTTAAACCTGCTTTTGTCGAGCGGTTTAGTGAAAATATTAGCACGTTGAATCTCGGTAGGGATATATTCTAAAGATATAACCTTTTCTTCAACTAATTCCCAAATATAATGAAATCTAATATCAATGTGCTTAGTACGAGAATGCTGAATTGGATTTTTTGAAATATTTATGGCACTGAAATTATCACAATATAATAACATAGAATCCTGTTTAATTCCATAATCACTTAGCATACGTTTCATCCAAACAAGCTGTGTACACGCATTACCAGTTGCGATATATTCAGCTTCAACTGTTGAAAGTGATATAGAACTTTGTTTCTTGCTAAACCAAGAAACTAAACAGTTTTCGATATAAAAACAACCACCACTGGTTGATTTTCGATCATCAAGATTACCAGCCCAGTCAGCATCCGAGTACCCAGCTAATTGAACACTAGTTTCATGTGGATACCAGAGACCGAAATTAACATTACTTGCGACATATCTTATAATTCGCTTGACAGCAATCAAGTGCGACTCTTTAGGTTCAGACTGATATCTAGTACAAATACCAACACTTAGAGCAATATCTGGTCTACTAGCAGTAAAATACAATAGACTACCAATTATACTCTGATATAATTTCGGATCCACATTTTTACGTGGAGAATCTTTTGAGAGTTTCAAGGTTGTACTCATAGGAGTATCAAAGTTCTTACCATTCTCAAATCCAAATCTCTTAATCAAGTTCATGGCATATTTAAATTGAGAAATGAACATTCCATCAAGTTTTTATTTTACTTGTAACCCGAGGAAATAATTCAATTCTCTAACCAAGCTCATTTCAAACTGAGATTTCATCAAATCTGCAAACTCAATAGTCATGTCAGTACAGGTAGATCCATAAATGATATCATCAACATAGATTTGTACTAATAAGATGTGATCCTTATACTTTTAATAAACAGAGGTTTATCAACACATCCCATATGAAAATTATGGCTTAATAGAAACTTCGTTAGTTTCTCGTACCATGCCCTAGGAGCTTGTTTTAAACCGTAAAGTGCCTTTTTAAGACGATACACATGATCAGCATTTTTGGGGTCTTCAAAACCCATTAGTTGTTCAACATAAACTTTCTCATGCAAATCGCCATTTAAAAATGCACTTTTCACATCCATTTGGTAAATCTTAAACTTTCTAAAACACGCAATGGATATAAAGAGTCTGATTGATTCAAGATGTGCTACTGGTGCAAAGGTTTCATCATAGTCAATACCTTCAATTTGAGTGTAACCTTGTACCACTAGCCTGGCCTTATTTCTAATTATATTACCAAGTTCGTCAGACTTATTTTTGAAAATCCATTTAGTTCCAATGATGTTTTTATCTTTAGGTCTAGGTACGAGATGCCAAACATCATTTCTCACAAATTGGTTAAGTTCTTCTTGCATCACAACAATCCAGTTTTCATCAGCAAGAGCTTGTTTTACATTAGATGGTTCTATCTGGGATGTAAAACATACGTAATTACATATATCCTCAAGTTGTCTACGGGTACGAACACCAGTGAGAGGGTTTTCAAGAATCTGTGTAGTTAGATGATCTTTAACAGTCCTCAGTTCAGAATCAGTCTGATTAGATGAAATATCAGATTTATCAATTACTAATACTTCATCATTACCTGAACTTGAGACAAGTATGCTTAAGTGATCATCAATGACTAAATTGATGGATTCTTGAATCACACCGGTCCTTTTGTTCAAAATCCTATAAGCTCGACTGTTTAAAGAGTATCCTAAAAAGATCCCTTCATCACTCTTCGTATCAAACTTTCCCAGATGTTCACGATCTCATAAAATATAGCACTTGCTACCAAAAACTCGAAAGTATTTGACAGTAGGCTTTTTATCGAACCACATTTCGTAAGCCGTTTTATTATTACCTTTACTAGTGTAAACCCAGTTAATAATATAGCAAGCTGTATTGACTGCTTCAGCCCAAAGATTCTTAGAGAGCTTCATACTGTTTAACAAGACATTAGCCATTTCTTGAAGCACTCTATTTTTCCTTTCAACAATACCATTTTGTTGTGGAGTTTTGGGTGCTGAGAATTCATGTAATATTCCCTGGTCGCTACAGAACTTCTCAAAACCGCTATTCTCAAATTCAGATCCATGATCACTACGAATCTTACTGACTTGAGAACCTTTTTCAGTTTGAATCCTTTTGAGAACCTTTTTTACTTCTTCAAGGGTTTTTTATTTGTCCCTTAAGAAGACAACCCATGTATATCTGGTAAAGTCATCTACTATTACTAAAAAATATCTTTTGCCACCTCGACTTTCCGTCCTGGTAGGTCCTACTAGATCCATATAGAAAAAATTGAGTAGTATTGATGTGGTATTGGAATTCACATTTTGTGTGAATTCCTTGTTTGTTTGTCAATCTCGCATTCACCACATATTTTATTTAATTTTTGTAGTCTGGGTAAACCTCTTATAAGTTCTCAATTGCTCAATCTATATAGATTTCAGTAATGTAGATGTCCAAGATATTTGTGCCACAAATCAGTCTCGTCTGTTTGGACCATGTAACATGATTAATTAGATGAGCTGGATTCACTAACAATATAGTAGTTTTCAGACGTTCTACGTCCAGTTAGTATTACTAAACCCTTATTGTTTAGAATCTCACAGCTTTGATTAGAAAACCGTACACTATGGTTATTGTCACATATTTGAGATATGCTAAGCAAGTTATGTTTTAGACCTTCAATATATAAAACATTTTTAAACAAAGGAAGGTTATAGAGTTGAATAGTACCTTGGCCCATAATCTTGCAGTTGCTGTCATCACCAAATGTGACTGAACCATCAGTCATGTCTTTGAGATCAGTGAATAAACCTTTATCATTAGTCATATGCCTTGAGCATCCACTGTCTAAGTACCACTTTGAATGGCTTGTTGCTTTGAAAGCGGTGTGAGCAACCAAGCAGGCAACTTTAAGAACCCATTTCAGAATTGTTTTGGGTTTAGGAGTATAGTTGGTCTTCTTCTGACTGATATTGTAAGAATGACCTACTGAGTTAAATTTTAAGAGCTCCTTGAGTAAATCTACTATCTTTTCAACAAGAGGGTTTCGGTTCTGATTTTTAAAGTTGACATAGTTGCTTTTAGGTTTTTGAAAAGTTTTTGTATTTTTAGAAGAACCTTGATAAGTACTTTTTCCTTTTGAGTTTGAGGACTCTCCATTTACTTTTATTTAGAGGCTATATTCTTATCATAGCCCAATCCAGATCGATTGCCACTTTTTCTTGATCCGGATAATAATTTTTCTAACTTTGGATCTCCTTGGGCATACCTCCATGTATCTTTTAAACTCAGAAGAGAAGATACTTCATTTTTAAGTATCTCATTTTCAGATTTCAGATTTTCAATCAGCGAAGTTTTGACTTCTAAATCGCATTTTGATTTTTCAAAACAATCTAAAATTTGGGATTTTTCTAAAACAAGTGATTCAAAACATTCTTTGAGTTTAGAAAACTTTTCTTTTTGAAGTTTAAGTTTGACAGCAATTTTACAACTTTCCTTGTATAGGGCATTGTAAACATCTTGAAGATCATCTTCATTTTCATAATCACTATTCAGATTTTCTTTGCTAGTCAAATCATCATGATCTGAAAAAGTGAATTTAGCTAAAGTCATAAGGGCTTTAACTTCACTGCCCGACTCGGTTTCAGAATCTTCTGATTCAGAAGAAGCTTCAGAATCAGATGATTCATCCCAAGTGGCCAACATACCCTTTATTTTTGTTTTGTCCTTTTTAGGACATTTGTTTGCTAAGTGCCCATACTCTTGGCATTGTAACATTGACTATCTTTCAAAGACTTTCAACTTTTAGATCTAGGTTTAGATCTTTTCTTATCGTTTGATTTTTAAAAATCTACCATTTTCTTGCTTTTGAAAATCTTGTAAAATTTCTTCGCTAAAAGAGCCATATCGTCTTCAGAATTTTCTAAATCTGAGTTTTCTTGAGAAATACCTTTAGAAGATTTGAGAGCAATAGATTTACTTTTAGGAGCTTTAAAGTTTAACTTATAGGTTTGTAAAGAACCAACTAGTTCTTCTACCCTCATATTATCCATATCATGAAGTTCCTGGATTGCGGTTACCTTAGAGTTGAACCGTTCAGGAAGTGAGCGTAGTATCTTTGCACACACTTTACTTTCTGGGATTTTATCGCCAAGACCCCACATTAAGTTTACAATGTCATTTAATCTTGTGTAAAAGTCCATAAACATTTCATTTTCCTCCATATGAATTTCTTCAAATTTGGTTGTAAGGAGTTGGACTATAGAGTTTTTTACAATTGTAGTACCCTCGTGTGTCATTTCTAATACATCACAGGCTTGCTTTACAGTATCACAAGATATGATTCTTTTGAACTCATCTGGTGATAGTGCGCAATTGATTGCATTTAATGCTTTTGCATTAGCACTACTCTCATTTTTCTGAAGGGTGGTCCATGAGAAATATGGTGTTACTCTCATTGATTTTGAACCATCAATACCAGTCACTTCAGTGGTAGGTGGGTTCCATTCAGTCACTGTGGCTTGCCACACACTCTCATCCATTGATTTGAGGAAGATCCTCATACTGGCTTTCCAATAGGCATAATTGGAGCCATCAAAGGGTGGAGGCCTAGTGACTGATAGGATATCAAAATTTGACATCTTATATATAGCTTAGATAGTTAGCTCAGGAATTAAATCAAAATAAAAAGCAATAAGAGCGAGCTATTAGGCTCTGATACCACTTGAAATAGCCAAGCTATATGTCCTAGAGGGGGGGTGAATAGGACTATGCTAAATTAAATTTAAATACTACGGAATATGAAACAAAGAATAAATAGCACTATACACCAATCACATTATAGGAATGGAAAGCAACCTAAAATAGAGAAATAGAAACAAAAATTGTTCTAAGGACAACCTTACACCAAAAACCAAAGTTTATGGTAGGACAACCTTATTTCTAAAACAAACAGAGAAACTGAAGCTCAACGTAATAAAGAGATAGCAAAAATATAACGTTGAAATGTAAATCTAAATTATTACAACATTCCCCACTGTGCTTGAAATGAAATGATTACAACATTCACATTCACACGTACATTCCACAATTCTGAATGATAAAATATAGGAAATATAAATCAACATCTGCAATACAAAGAATTATAGTGGTTCGCCTGTGTGCTCACCAACTATTAAACAACAGCCACACAGAATGCTACTCCACTCCTAATATCCTCACACAGGGGATATTAGCATTCACTATCAAATAGGTTTTCACAAGTTCACCCAAAACCTTCACAATTATGTTTTTTTTAAAGGGCTTACACAATTCAAAAACCCTCACTTCTGAGTTTTCTGACTCTCCTCAGATAATCAACAACTTTGAGATGTTTCTAGCTTAACCTCAAATAAAACTAAACAATATAATTACACAAATTATAAAATACCTGATTTTCTCCTTCGTTGTAGCAGCCCAGAAGAACCAAGGCGGAGTAGAGATTTGAATGTCAAAGTTCAATGTCCAATACTCACTTTATAATGGTTCTAGGTTCTAATAGATTTTAAATTAAAACAAAAGGGCTAGCTCTAATTGATTTTGATTCCAAAAAAAAGAAAATAACAATTCCTCTTTTCAGATTAGATTGGAATGCAAGAAACAAAATCAATTAACAAAGCTAAAGAAAGAGAATATTAAATATGCACACTTAGCTTAAATGAAGCACCGACTTATTTCTCAGAAGACCGAATTAAATTAACTTGAATTGCTTTTTTTTATTCTGAGATTCGTGCTCTATTTATAGGTGAGCAAATCATGTCTTCGACTGGTCTAAGGACCTCTACGACTGGTCGTAGAACTAACAGATATTTAAAAATTCGGGCGCGATAAGATTTGGCAATTTCACGACTGGTCGTAGGTCTCCTTCAACTAGTCGTAGGATCCCTTCGACTGGTCATAGGTCTCCTTCGACTAGTCGTAGGATCCCTTCGACTGGTCATAGGTTGTCTAATTTCAACGTTGTTCTTTGAGTCGTAGGTCTACGACTGGTCGTAGATGCAGTCGACACTGTTCCTACGACTGGTCGAACAGTCCCTAGGACTAGTCGTAGCCTAACAGAAAATATTCAAAATTTACAACAAACTTATGACTGATCTAGAAATTTCTTAGACAGGTCAAAGCAGTGCAAGGACTAGTCAAACAAAGTCCAGGACTAGTCTTAGAACTGACCAAACTCACATATAAAAAAACATATGAATTATGTATCCAGAATGACCTACTCTAAAGGTTAACCTATGGTCGTCATACCTCAATAGTGAAGTAAGGACATTGAAACTTTAGAGATGAGTGACCTTTGAAAGTAATGGAGCTTGAAGTCTTGATGGAGCTCAAACTCGAAAGCTTCTTGAGATCTTGAGGTTGAACTTGAAAGCTTCTTGAGATTCTTGACTTATGAACAGTGCTTGTCAAACTAAGTTGATCTTGAGTAGAGCTTTGTTCTTCATATATGCAAGCTTCATAGTTGTGTCTTTGGCACCACAAATTTGACAACAAACAGGACTTTAAACTATAGCACTTACAGATGGTACCCGGACTGCAAGTCGATCTTTGAGAAGTATTGGGCACCTCTTAATTGGTCGAACAGATCATCGATCTAAGGCAAAGGGTACTTGTTCTTTATAGTGACTTGATTCAGTTTTTGGTAATCAATGCATAACCGTAAGGAGCCATCCTTCTTTCTCACAAATACAACTAGGGCTTCCCATGGGGACACACTAGGTTGGATAAAACCCATGTTCAATAATTCGTCAATTCGAACTCAGAGTTCCTCCAGTTCGTACAGAGGCATCCGATAGGTTGGGAGAAAAATGGGTGTAGTGCCCGGCACTAAATCGATGGTGAAGTCAATCTCCCACCGAGGAGAGAGTCCCGGAATGTGCTTGAACACATCGAAGAAACTGCTCACAACAGGTGTGCATGTCAGTGAGGTTTCTTCACGACCTTCTTCTAGGGATGCATAACAGAGGACTCGTTGTGGGGTAGCTGACATGTACCGAAAATGTTAAAGGAGGGCTACCATCTTCATAAATTGTCACCGTCCGGTCCTCGCAATCGATCTCGGCTCTCATGCGGAGAGCCAGTTCATACCCAAAATTATGTCATAGTGGAAGACCCTCATGACTATGAGATCCACATATATCCTTTTTCTTCCCAAGTTGATGGGACAACCCCAGCAAACGGATATAGCTTCGGTAAAGGTTCCAACTGCCACTATAATTCTTACTCCCGACATGGGAGCGGTTGGTAGACCTAAACTCTTGACAGTCGTGGATGATATAAATGAAGTTGTGGACCTAGTGTCCACAAGAAGAAAAACAGGGTTACCTTGAACGTGGGCCATAACCTCAAACACTGCAGGAGTGGTTGTGGTTGCATCAACGCCCTCGGCTGTGAGAGCATGAACCCGAGCTTGCTGTGGTCGGTTGGGCTGATGTGTAGGTCGAGGCGGCGGCCTAGCCTAAGGGGGCGACAGCCTAGCCTAAGGGCTGGTGACCTGTTGAGATGGGCCCTAGCTCGTTGAGGGGGAGCAGGCGATGTTAGCTGCAGCAAACAGCTCATGTGCTGTGGGGGTACATGTCTATGGCCCCTCCTCTTCGAAAAACATCAGGCCTCGAAATGCCCCACCTTCCGGTAATACCCGCACACACGATCGGGACAGGTGAAGGTGGCATGTGTTGGGGAGGCGCAACAAGTGGTACCCTTCTTCCTGAGGAGGACGAAGACTGTCCTCCGGCTCTTCCTCGGGATTTAGCTTGAACACATGCCCGAGAGACCCTCTCGCCATCCTATTCTGACTGTAAGGACATTCTACCAATTCAGCATAAGTCTGAATATTCACACAACACATTTTAATGCGAATTCTGGCTCTCAGTCCCTCGGCAAAATGCCTCATTTGAGTTTCTTCGTCAGGCACTATCTTTGGAGCGTATCGAGATAGCTCGATGAACCGGTTCCCATACTCAGCCACTGACATACATCCTTGTTGGAGGTGTAGAAATTCATTCTCCTTCTCTATCCGGCATGTACGTGGGAAGTACTTCTGGAAGAACCATGTCTTGAAGTCCTCCCAAGTCCATATGAAGTTTTTGGGGACGATCCTCAATACACTGTCCCACTATACATCAGCCTCCTTCTCAAACAGGTAGGATATCAGTTCCACCTACTCTACTTCAGAGCAATGTAGAGGTCGGATCACCTTAGTAACCCGATTTAACCAGCTCTCGGCCTCCTCAGGTCTATGAGTGCTGGCAAATGTGGGTGGCCTCAGTCTTTGGAAGCGCTCGAAAAGATTATACGGAGCGGCTGACATTCCGGCTCGATCGGGCGACGGCGCATTCATATGGTGAGCCATAACTCCCACCAAAGTACGCAGAGAGTGTTGCTATTGTTGCATTACATGTAACATTTACTCCATGGTGACCGTGGCTAGGGCGGTTCGGTATGAAGAGGTCTCGCCTTGAATTGGTGGCGCCTCTGGGAGTTGGCCCGGTATCTCATTATCCATATCGAGCTTACTAGCTCCGCCCTAGATAACTGGTGGTTCATTCGGGACGAGTTGCCCATGGTCGTCTCTCCTGCCCAGAGTTAGGTGAATAAGACCGCTATCGCCTTGGGGTCTCATTTTCTTGGAATATAGTTTCATAACATATAGATACAACGGCACAGCATACAATATTCATGAAGTTAGAGAAATATCACACGTGTGTTATTAATACCTCAAGCATTTCAACACATTACTTTAGTAAAAGCACTTCATGCATTTCATTAAGTAAAATTGTCACTGCTATATATGCTAAGGCATTACATGTACAATGACAGAAAATGCATGATTACTAACTAAACAAGGAGACTGCAAAGCTAACAAACCAAAATAACCAAATTAAGCCTATCCAAGGCCATTACAAAATGGAAACAACTACATCCCTAAACTTCTACTCCTCTGATTTCGGCGACGGTGGAGGTGCTTCCTTATCCTACATGCAGCACGGGATTTCCTTCAGTGTACGGGACATCCTTTTTAGCTTCTTCCTCATGTTCTCCTGGTTCTCCTCTATCTTGGCCAGGCGGGCGTCGTTAGTGACCCAATCCTGGCGCTCAGAGCGAGCTGCAGGAGGCTCCCAGTCAAAGTCCTGGGCCTCAATTTCCTCCCACTCTTCATCCTCACTCTCTTCTTCCTCTTCAGTCTCTTCTTCTATCTCATCCTCAAGCTCTTCTAGTCGGGCCATACGTTGCTTAGGGCCCATCTTCATATTGTTAAGAGTGTTCTCATCAATCAATCTGATAGGGACGAGACGGTCCACATGTTGCATGTACCCATAATTATGGGGCAATCTTACAAATCAGTTGGCCGAATGGGAGAGACTGAGTCTCCTAAATAGATTGTGCCACCTTCACGATCTGAGTTAGTACAAGAGTAGGTAGGCAAATCCTTTCTCCTTGCCCCACTCGGTATAGGAAATCCACCATGAATCTAGTGCACTCCGTACGGTTACTCGATCTGGGATACACATTGTACGTGCATATGTGGTGGAGCAAGTGATAGTCGGGGGTCATCTCCGTCGGCTTGAGGCTATTTTTCCACCTCCATTCAACCAATCGGCCACATAAGAAGCACGTGCGGAGGTCTCTCTCCTGTCTCTCAGTAAGGTTACTTTCACTGGCATGGACGGTACCGCGCTCCACTCCAAGGATGCGGGCAATGGTATCGACGTTAACCCTAACCTCCTGTCAGCCCAGGGGGATAATGAACTCAAGAGGGTCGAGGGTTGGGTTCCTCATGCGCGCATAAAAGGTCTATATGAGATCCTCACTAGTGCGAGACTTCCCCTCGAACATTGGACTCCATCCATTCGCTAGAAGGTGATCAAATAATGGATAGTCACCAAACAATTTCTCATCTACGTGGGCCTCGAACACAACCTTACGGTGGCGGAACTTACCGTGCTCAATACCCGACGGTGGTGACCTCTCCAATAGAATTTAGGGATAAAAATCCCGCTTCGATCTCCTCTTGGCACTTGGACCCACACCGGCGCTCGGCTTCTTCTTGGATCCTCTCGATCGGCTCAGCCCGGCTTCACCCAGGGCCACTCACATGTTTCCCATGAGAAAGAGAAGCATGAAAATGGAGAAGATGGAGGTCACCATCTCAAAGAAGGCCATGGAGATGAAAATGCTTAAGGAATGGATTTTTTTTGAAGAAATGAGAGTTATGGAGACTTAAAATGAGGGTTTGGTGCTTAAATGGGTGACAATAAGAAGGTGTAAGGAGGGTTTACGAAGATTGAGGTTGAATGGGGGTTAGAGATGGAGCATGCAAAGAAGAAAATGGATCTAGGAGCTTAAAGATGGGGATTTGAGAGTGATGAAGGGTTTAAGAGAGGTTTGGAGGGTGTAAATGGGTTGGGGAGGGTAGAACATAGGTTTAAAAGGGTGTAGGGATGAGCAAAGGGGGCCCCCACATGTGGGAGGGACCCCACACAATCGAGCCAACGGCAACGCGCCGCCAAAGTGGCGGTGTTGCCGTGGTCCTCTAGAGTTTTCAGCAGCGCTGTGGCCGTTCGGCAATGGCCACCTCCCTTGGGTTGTTGTTTATGCTTTGTGGGACCCCTCAGGTCCCCCCATATGCATCCGTTTGGTATCCATGTTGGGTATGGTCCATGGACTGCAGTCCAGGGGCTGTTTCGCTATGTCGTTAGGATTCATTTTAGGTTCAAAATCCTTCAAAGGACAATCCAGACGGGTCTGGAATTACCTTAGTCGATATAGAGACTTCCTATCTCAATTGAACCGGGAATTAAAGGGATCCTAGTACTATCTTTAAGTTCAGTCGCTCCCTCCTAAGTCAGAGTGTGTCGCGATAAACCCGTCGTCCTAAGGCCGGTTTAATCCAGACCATGCTCTGATACCAAGTTGTAGCGCCCCGAAATTCAAGAACCGAGTAGCAACTCGGCTTTAGAATTTTTTAGTGCCACGTGTGCAATGATGAGTCATGAATATGTACAGTTAGCAGGTATTAATAAGCAATGAAGGATTAAGCTAAACATGTTCAGTACTAACTAGGTGAGTAAGATCCAAGTGCTACCAAAACAAATAAATACTCCAACATAAATACATAACCATCCATACATAAACCCGACAATTCCAAAATATCATCGTCTAGGGACCCTGTCCCATACTTGTGTCAATCCCCAAAATGATTTAGGCTCTGGCCCAATCCCATCGCCATCCATCTACTAATAAGGTCTGCTAAATGCCTGAAAATATGCTCGTTCCTCGACGTCGTCTGCATCAACATTGTCCAGCGCATCCCGCTTCAGGATACCTGCATCTATATCAAATTCTGGTTGGTGTTTTAGAACATCGTCCCAAAGTGAGAGTGAGTAACTAACTCAGTAGTACCATTAGCATTAGGCCACATAAATTATCATGCATAGAAAACATTTAATGAACAACATACAACATAGAACCTTAAATACTGTTGTTAATGCAAATGTGTGGTTCAATGATATGATGCATGTCCCTCACCACCAATGCTCCCTCAAGCGACAACATCTAATGTTCGCAATGACCAACACTCCCTCAATTGCGACCTCGACTGCCTAATCACCATAATAATAATGCAATGTCATGAAACATGTTAGCCTAGTTGGTTAATTAGGTTTATTCATCGAACATATTAGGAAAACCGAAATACCCTTGGTGGAGTTGCTGCCCTAACCCGATCGCACAGCTCAAGGGACGTGGTCATAGGACTCTCGCGATCCTTAGCCTTGTATAGTGTCGTCAGTCCCGTAAAACATGATCTTAGATGAAAACAATTGGGACTTTAATGTCCTACTCGCGGTCACTATGGGGAGTCGTCACCCCAGCACAGGCCGACAGCATGGGCACAGTGTCCCATACCACTGTCCCCGGTTTACGAGTCTAGGCTCTCTGAATACTATGGGGAGGCTCATCACCATAGCGTAAGTCGACAGCACGGGCATAGTGTCCCATAACACCATCTCCGGCTCATGAGTCTTGTGGGCCATAAATTATAGTTAATAATAGGCGCAATGGCCTCAGGGTACTTTGGGTTCATACAGGCGTGATCAAACATAGTTAATGTACAAGGATGGTCGACTTTAGAGTCAATGTGCCCTCACGGACTGGACCATAGCTAATCGGCCTAAGAACACTGTCTCGTGTAGTCCAACTATGGCCAACAACCTACAGTTTAGCCATTCGGGTCAGATTTACTTGCAGATAGGCCCAACAAAGACCGCCCGAGTAATTCCAGGTAGTCGGCCGATCCATAAGGGAATATGCGTCAATACACAATAAACAGGGTCATCATTGGATACAATTCATTGCAGGACAGACACCATTTTATTATAAATAGCACGTGGACAGCAACATGTTAAATTCCGCCCAATTTTACAGATTATACTTAACATATTCCAGCCTATACAATCATATGGACGGTCATATAACAATACACCACACTTAATCTTCATAGACCAACATAAATCACATAATTTAGCCATACATTGAAAATCAAAGCAAGTAACTCAACTAGTTAGTCAATTTGCATCATCTCATGCCTTCACCCAAGCATAGTTAATCACGAAATACGGGAATCAACCACCAATCAATAATTTACAACAATTCATTTCTTCATTATAAGCAAAATTAACAACTAATCAGGAAATCAACAACCAATTATGTAAGGCATATATCCTAGTCTATACCGTTCCTTAGACATCTGCGATCCTCCTTGTCGAATTCTGGCAACCTGCGATCTGTAGTCAGAGTTTGCACATGACCCTAAGTCACATCCTGTAATTCTGAGTTGGCTCAACCCAAGACTTATACCATTGCGACAGCACTGTCGCTACGGTTCCAACACCACATCTTGTGCACCGATGCGATACCCTAGCCAGGAGTTGTGGGCCCGCACATATTTCAAAGAAACGCCGCACATTTGTAATCCTGAGAGAATCTCTACAACCCATCCCATCAATCAATCAAGTCAAGTATACGTCACATCTATAGCCCATGCTTTCTTTCTCCCCAAGACATGCAACCTACCTAAGTCAACTCTCAAGTCAAGTACATCCATCACTCACATCCATCACCCACCCATCACCTCTCTCTTATAACCCTCTCTCTCCCTCTCATTCTCCACCCATTCCCCAAGCACCAAGAGAAGCAACTATCCAAGCATTTCCAAGCTCTAAGATTTTTCTAAGTGTGGCTCACTTCCTATCCCTCTCATCTCTCATCTTAGCCCTTTAACCTTCAGCAACCTCCATCAAAGAGAGAGAGCCAAAGAGTTTGGCATTCCATCGGACCAAGAAGATCCAACGGTGGGTGTTTATAGGATTAGATTTGTATTTTTTATGATGGCATAAGTGGGGCCTACCGATTGATGGTATGGATCCCATTTGGGACCCATCTTGATGTATGTATGGTAATCCTAAAGGGGCCCATAATAGCGGGGTCCCTCCATCATCTCTCTCTCTCTCTCTATCTCTCTTTCTCATCTTATGGCCCACCATGATGTATTTTTTTTATCCATGCCGTCCACCACATGGACCACGCCGCTATCCATCCAGGGGCCCACCTTGCGGCCCGTTTTCGGGTGGGCCTGGACGAAGGAAAACACAAATGTCAGCTGATCCAAAATGGGTGGGCCATATCCACGTGGGACCCACCTAATGGAAAGCAGATTGGCTAGTCTACCGCACTCCAGCTACATAGCTGATGTATTTACTTCAGTAAGCGTGGGGCCCACATGAGATATGTGTTATATCCCAACCGTACATCTGTGGGGCCCCCTCATGATATATATGTTTTATCCCTGCCATCCAATTGGACTAGACGGTGGGGCCCGCTGGAATGTATGTGTGACACCCACACGTGGGGCCAACAATGATCCAGACCATCTGTCCACCCACTGGATGAGCAACCATAAATGTTGTAGTGACATCACTAAGTTCTGTGGGACTCCACCGTGATGTATGTACTTCATCTATACCGTCCATTGTTGTGGGACACACCCTGATGCATTTGTTTCAGCCATGCCATCCACCCATTTTCCTGGTGGGTGGGACCCACCCACATGTGTTGCACGTGTGGGATGGGACCCACCTTGATGAATGTATTCTTTATCCCACCGTGCATTTGATTGGGACAGTGGGATGGCACCGTGATGTATGTGCTTTAAGCCACGTCGTCCATCTATCTTGGACATGGGACCCACCCACACGTGTCACACGTGTGGGGGTGGGACCCACCTTGGATGTATGTATTCTAGATTCACACCGTCCACTAGTAGGGATGGTGGATCCCGCACCAACAACACCTGGCTGCAGAGACGTTAGCAAGTTCTGTAGCCCCACCATGAGGTATGTTTTTATCCAAACCGTCTATCCAATGTTGGTGGGTCTCACACATGTGGACCTACCTGGGAGTTGATTGGCTAGTACCTCACCCAGCTATATAGCTGCTATATTTACGGCAGCAAGTTCTATGGGCCACGCCATGATGTATATGTTGTAGCCCACCTAGACGGTGGGCCACGCTGATGTATCTGTTGTAATCCACACCATCCAGATAGCTAGACAGTGGGCCACACCATGATGTATATGTTATATCCAACCGTCTATCAGGTGGACCACACTGCAAAATCAGTGGAGATTGAACGTTCACAATTGAAACTGTTTGGGGTCACAGAAGTTCTGGATCAATATGAAATTGTTTTCCCTCTTAATTCAGGCCTTTGTGACCTTATGAACAGATTGGATGGAAAATGAATGTTATAGTGGGCCCTGGGAATTTTAAACAGTGGAAATCATTATCTCCATTGTTGTTGTGGTATGGCTCAGATGATCTCTCGATATGATTCATTTTTTGGGAAATGCTCTAAAATGATCTCTAAAATAGATGAATGGTGTAGATGGACCGGCTAGGTCGGTGGGCCCATTGGTGTGGCCCATGTGATGCGGCCCACTTAATGTATATGAGGCCCATTGATGCGGCCCATGTGATGCGGCCCACGTGATGTGTATAAGGCCCATATATGAGGCCCATTGTGATGTATTTAAGGCCCATGGGTTGTGGCCCATTGTGATGTATATGAAGCCCATGTGATGTGGCCCACTTGATGTATATGAGGCCCATTATTATGGCCCACCTTGATGTATATGAGGCCTATTATTGCGGCTCATCTTGATGTATATGAGGCCCATTGTTGCGGCCCACCTTGATGTTTATAAGGCCCATTATTGCGGCCCATCTTGATGTATATAAGGGCCATGAGTGAGGCCCAATGAGATATATGTGAGGCCTTTGTGTGAGGCCTGATGTGATGTATATGAGGTCCATTGCGATGTGTGATTCTACCATGATGTGATGTAATAATGTTTTGACAGGTCATGCCTTAGGAGCAATGATGGTTTGATGCCCACATTGTAAAAGCAGTGATGGTTAAATATCCGCATTGTAACTCTCCCTAGGCCCCATTGTTAGGCCCATTCTCATCTTCCCTTAGTGGGTTAACCCATACCATTAGGCCCCCATTAATGATGATACTTTTCACCGTCCTTTCAAGTGGACCTCGCCATAGGATATACGATATGCTAGTACCTTGAATAGGTTATGATAGTCTAACATGGACCATTCCATATAGACTTCTATATATTTAGCGGGGTGTATCGTTCAGCCCTTAATCTTGTAACAGTTAAGGCCGATCATCACCTGTTATATCTAATAATCATACTAGTTACTTAGTTTGGTAGGACACATTGAGAATATGCTTAGTATAACATCATACTACATCCCCATATGCATCATTTGTATGCTTGTTGTGAGGAATGTTTGATTATAGCATATGCTGTTAGGCTAAGACATTTATGGGACTCCTTATGAGACGGAGTACCCCACATGATCAAGCGGTACGTGCAGGATTGATGCATGACTGGATTATATGACTCATGTATCTTGCATTGTGTGTTATGATTGTTGTACGTCCTAGCAACATAAGGGCTATAGTCTTTGCAGGTATAGCGCAGATGGCAAGATTGGATAACAAAAATCTTTTCTCTACTTAGGGTGTTATAGATGCTCCTGGGTGAAATTTTCTAAACCCTTATGGTACCAGGAGGTTGCTCCAACGTCTAGACCGAGTGGATGCATGAGCGCTAAGTGCCGATACCAAGAGGCCGCACTTCTTACTGTGTCGTAGTCAGTTGGAAGGGGTGTGGCCTTACCCATCCGAGAGGAGGGGGCAAAGCTAGGCTGAGTTTGACCAGCTTGAGGAATGGGTCCGCTATCAACGAGATGAGCCCGATATTGGCAAGTGGATAGTGAGGTCTCTTCCACTCACCTTGTTGCGCGTGATGTGGCGGCAATCTGGTTTGGAGTGTATTAAACCCCTGTGATTTTTCAAAGAGAACTGTACTGATATATGATGCTCCAGAGATGAGCTAGATTGATATATGGATTGGTATGCTTAAGCTGCATCTTGCATATGACATTGGCTATGTAGGCCTTGCATTGCATCTCATGGCCTTGGTGTGGCCGACAGCATTCATGCCATGTATCGCAAGCCTTGGTACGACTGATAGTATTCATAAACTCGCCAGCATATTCCGCATTACTCTGATATTGTATACTTGCATTGCTACCTTGCGCACACACTTTCACCACCCTCTAAGCTTTCTATAAACTTATGCATGATTGATGCGTGCAAGTGACGCTAGGTCATAACTGAGCAGGAGCAAGAGCGTGCCGTAGAGCTTCTAGAGTTTCTATCATTATAATCTTTGTATTTCCCTTTATGCGCATTGTACTTAAAGTTTTGATTATAGTGGATATGTGGTGATGTCTCTGGTTGTTATTATTTGTGGGTTATGCTTATAGTTATGCTTCTTACGAGATAAATGTACGTCAAAAATCTTCCTTGTAGAATTCCAGGATCGAAATTTGGCATATGGGCACTAGGAGCCGAGAATGAGGTACTACGGAGGCTGTCGACACCGTATACGGCGATCGAAAATTTTCTAAGCTCGGCTTCTGAGTTTGAGGCGTGACAAATTAGCAATTTTTAGCATTTCATAACTTCATTCTAAGCATGATTAACACCTAAATAGGAAATCGCAACCAACCAGGAGCAATTTGGGGAAAGTTAAATACTTGTAACCTACATGAGCATGCAAATGCACAAGTCACGTATTTGGGGTATTAGGACCAAACCCCTTTCCATCATTTTAACAATTTCTAGTCCATTATCATATTTATGCAGTCCAAATGAAAATTCAGCCACATGCACTAACAATTCACCAATCATATTCATTAAAACTATGTTAGGCGTGATAATTGGCCACTTAAAGGTAATGGTTTATACCTATTCTTAACCAGAGGTTGCTGAGATTGTCCTAACGTTGCCGGGTCAGCAAGCTCGAGGTGTCGGGGCCCTGCATTGCATGGAACGAAGGGTCAGACACATGCATGTTGTTAGAAGCAAGAAAAAATGTGATTAGAGCCCTATCTAACCTTCGATGGGGACGGAATCTCACTTCAACAACGGAATGTGTCGGTGCTTTCCGGCAATGAAGAGGTGAGGATGCCGGGATTTCCAAATCTCAAACACCAAGCTCACATGCACACACCAAAGACTCTCTCTCTCTCTCTCTCTCTCTCTCTCTCTCTCTCTCTCTCTCTCTCTCTGCTGCTGAAGTAATGGGATTGAGAGAGAGAGAGAGAAGGCTGGACTTTTATATGTCTAGATTTATTACAACTGACCTTAACATTTTATGTAATTCCCCCAATGGCCTTGTGGGGCCCTTTTCAGGTTATTGGGGTTATTCCCCATCCGATTCATGGATCACATGCCCCATGGCCCAATGAAGGGTTGGGCAAAGTTTGATCGCAAAGGGATGCCCGGTTTTGCCGCAATGGCCCGATATGCGATCAACAGTCACTGTTCCACGATCAACGATCAAGTTTTGTGGACAAGGGCAGGGAATTATTTCTAACCTTCAGTGTGAATTTAGAAGAGAACTGACAACTGAAATGCCCAGATTTGTTGTCTCAAGAAACAGGGCCAATTGATTTAAATTTCAGAATTTTCTTCTGTAGGCCTAGCGACTCAAGGTTTTCAAGTGCCGGTTGGACGGCACAATTTGTCCATCCCAGGGCATCGTCTGAGCTTGACATCTGTGTGGGACCACAAGCCTAGCGAGACCCTTGGCCTACCAAAATTTTGAAATTTTTTGTCCTTCTCTCGGGTGATTACACGGCCCGTACGGACAGTCGCCAAGTGTAGCTTGGCCATCTGGCTCTATGGCCCATGCTCGGCCCAGACACAATTGAATTTAATCGTATCAACCGCTAAATTTGAATTTAATTTATCAGTAATGGGCCCACACGTGCGACCGAATCACTCGGTCCTGCGTCGGCTCGCACGTGAGTGCTCAAGACACTGTTCCTTTTTGGATTGGGCATTAGATATACTAAGAGAGATGTACATTCTAATGAGGCTACTACGAAATATTTACTCATGAGTGGGGCAAGCTCTTCTATTCTAGTTCATGGTTTCTCTTGGTTCAGTACTGAATTCCCAATCGATTGTCTCGACTACTTCTTCCGTGGTCAATCGACAACATGTAGGATTCTTCCCATTCTATCTTCCCCTCCTGATCCATTCCTCGAAAGAAGTTTTTATGGGATCCCTATCTACCACAATCTTTACTTCTGGTTCCAACGAAAGAATAATCATTGAGACCTCTTTTTGGACAATACATACAAAGAGATGGACACCCTTTTTTTCTAGTAAATGGTTCAAATCATTTTATCAATATGAGTGTTCTATATTGAATAAATTGTCAACTATTCATTTTGAAACCATCTTCATACTAATGTAGTAGTAAAAAGAGTACCATGTTGTGCCCGGACTTTGGGTGATTTAGATTTAGCCATGTTAATGAGGGAGAAGGAATGAATGACTGCTCGCTGGAATGGCCTCAATGATTTTGAGGGGGCAGGGGGCTAACCTCTTTCTTCGCGTGTATCTGTAATGTCCTGGATTTTCGCCATTTTGAATTTTTAAAAATTCTTAAATTTTTTTTATATATAACTAGTCTACGTTATCACTTACTGACCTTTGATGCTTGAGGTGAGCCTTGATACCAATAAAGAACCACACGAATCTGATTAATCAAGCATAAGAAGCCAACAAATTCGCCCAATCACTTAAACCTCAAGTCTATCCTCGTAATTTGTTCATATAGGGCTCAAATCTAGCCAACATATCACTGACCAATCGAGATGACCGCAACCAAATTAAAGAGTTACCCAAAGCAGAGACAAGTAAGGGTCGGATCTGAATTAACAAACCAAAGTGACTCAATTATCCATTTAACTTAAGAACCAATGGTTTAGAATGTTTATGACCGAATCACCATTTCCACTAGTTTCGAATAGGCCATACTATGAACTCAGCTAATCCAAATCCTAATCATTGCGCATAAGAAATCTTCATACCTAATTCATTACAAAAAAGCCTTGATTATTCAAACGAGCTCTAGACTACTCGTTAGTGGGCCACTAGTTCCGAAACTATAGAATAATTTTCATCTCACTAGGCTTGATGTCCATCGCAAGTGGCGAACCAAGAAAGTGCCCAGAACTGCTCAACTTAGGCCAGAAGCGAAGTTCTTGAAACGTGCGAATTCCCTAGGTTGAAATCTAAAAACTTAAGTAAAATAGGCCTTCCGCTATTTCGCAAAGTTGTGACTTTCCAATCGTTAGATCGCAACCAAATTCGAGGCATGAGTTAAGGATATTTTTCTGCTCATATTCGTATAACTGTGGGCTCGATCGATCACCGACGATCGTCCATCGTAAGTGGGGCCCCTATGGTTGATCAAAGTGTCTGATTGTCGCCCGATTATGACAAACCCTAGATCCTATAGTGGGGCACCTTTCCCCTAACACGGATGAGCTAGTGGGCCTCCGAAAGGACACTGTAAATCGAAATCAACCCCCTTATGGGCAAGTATAATGGAAAAGAGGCCCCGAGGCCATTTAGGCAAAAAATCTAAAACTATAAAAGCCTAGAAAGTCTCTTCCATACTCCTATATGAAAATTTAGTTGCAAAAGGGAGAGAGAGAGAGAGAGAGGAGAGTGGAGAAGAGAGATTTTAGGGGAGCTTATATGGGAGATTTTCCCACCATTGCTGGCCACAACGGAGCTCACGACAGTGCCACGCCGTAAAGGGCAGCTCGGCAGTAGAAAAGAGGTAACTATCGGGCCCTCCTTGTGATTTGAGCCTTATATGCCGATTGCATGCGCCCCTTACAGGCAAATTTCACTAGCGCGTGGCACCGACACACTACCCTGCGGATCCCAACCTTAGGAGCAACACTAAAAATCGACGAATCACTTTTAGGTGCGGACCATTATCCCTAGGTTACCATTTATCGAACCCTATGCCATGATTAATGATTTGTGTAGTGAATAAATGATTGCATGTTAACCAGTGCATGCTCGTATGGCTCTTCGCCTCCCATAAATTGTTAATCATATGTAATGTAACTCGAACAATCAATTAGATGCTAGAATAAGTTGAAATTACAAAATTTGTTGCTCATGCTTTCTATTACTCACATGCCTATACACTAAATATGCCTTACCTCACATGAATTGCTATGTTAGTTGTAATACAGTCTGCATGTTCGATAAAATGCCCAATAGAGTAGAAATTCCTGATTTGTTGCTTATATCCATTCTTATCAATACATAATTGATTTATTAGTGTTATCGATTAACTGTGGCTATTTAGTTAATCGGGGTGGCCGACAAATCATAAATTTACGAGGGCAGTCCTATTTGGATTGGTCGCCCCAGACTAGTCTGATTGATCTAGACCGAATACGAATATCCGGTAGTAATAAGACTATACGGGATACTTGCACCCAATGCCGGTTATGCCAAAGTTTGTCTGAGTCAACCGAATTAGCCTAACGACCGACCAACTGTGTCTATTCACCATGTATGATCACGCCTTCCTGAATTTGAAGCACCCCATACCTTTGAGAGGCCTGCTATTAACCGTTAGTAACGCGTTCCCCAAGTCTCAGGAGCTAGGCATGGTGGTATGGGACAGTGTCTGTGCTGTCGTCCTACGCTATGGTGATAAGCCTCCCCATAGTGACCAGTGAGCACAGGAGGTGATAGATCCTTTGTAAGCCCCGTATCCTAGACTGTACCGTTCTGTAGACTTCCGCGGTCTTTCCAGTCGAATTCCAGCAACCTTTGATCCTTAACTGCTATTTGCGCATGACCCTGATTCACATGTCGTCAACCCGAGTCGACTCAACCCGAGCCTTGTACCTTAGCGACCGCACAGTCGCCGCGGTTCCGATGCCGCGACTCACGCGCTGATGCGATACTCTGGCCAGGAGATGTGGGCCAGCGTTCGGTGTGAAGAAAACACCGCGCGTGCGAATTTCGAGAGAATCTCTACGAGAGGTTACCTCAATCAATCAATCAATCAATCCAATCACGTTAAGTACATGTCAAGTACACATCACCTTTCACCCTTCCCAAAGCAACCTCCAAAGTCAAAAAGGTTCTTATGCACCCACATCCATAGCTCACTGGCAGACCGAGTGAAAGATACCTCGTTTCAACCTGGGGCAGCTCTAATGGTGGGCTGAGCAAAAGATACCTCGTTTCAATGCTGGGACCCACCCAACCCTATAGCTCACGTGGTAGTCTGAGTGGAGATACCTCGTTACAACGCTGAGGTCCTTGGGTTGATTCCCCTAGGGCGGTGGCTAACAGTGAAGTGTGCCCTGACGTGGGGTCCATGGGACCCATCTACACCGTCCTTCCATTTAGATAGGCCCACCACGATGCATGCCACGTGGGACACATCCACGTGTGGGGCCACCTTGGGGTATGTGTTCGTCTAGGCCATCCACGGCCTGGACGTTGTGGATATATTAGATATAATATATATATATATATATTTATATCATATTAATATATGATATTATATATTATATATTATATTATAATATAATGAAATCTTATATATATTTTATATATATGAGGGTGGGCCCTACGTGGGACCCACCTCTGCTCTCTTTAAATGCAATAAAGCTGCACTGGCAGCAGCTATACTATATATATTATATGTATTATATATTTTATAAATATATGAGGGTGGGCCCTACCTTTCTTTAAGCAGCAATAGTTGCATGTGCTGGCAGCTATATAGCTACCATGTTGACGTTAGCAGTTGCAAGACCTGTTGTTGTACTCGGCAGCAAGTCCCGTGGGTCCCACCTGTTTCACCCACACCGTCTATCTATGGGACCCACCATGATGCATGTGTTGTATACAAACCATCAAACCCTTTGTGAGATCATTTTATGGCATGGGACAAATGAGTGAGATCCAAAAGTTCAAGTGAACCCCACCATTTGCAATAATAATGGGGTACCGTGACATCCACCGTTTAACCCCACCATTTACAATAATAATGGGGTACCGTGACATCCACCGTTTAAACTTCTAAGGGCCATGGAAGTTTCCAATTAAGCTAATAATTGCTTTCATTTCATCTATCTCTATAATAACTTATGAATAGGTCAGATCTCAAATACATAAGGGTGGGCCCGATTTGATATTCATTAGGCCCATTTGAATCGGCCCATTCGAATCGGCCCATTCGAATTGGCCCATTTGATCGGCCCACTTAATCGGCCCGATGCGATGTATGTGAGGCCCATGAGCAATGCCCACTGTGATGTATGTGTGGCCGTTGCATTGTGTATGAATTCTTTATGTAGGCCACTCCTTGGGAGCAATGTCGGTTTGACGTCCACATTGATTGGCAATGTTGGTTAGATGTCCTCATTGTGACCTTCCCTTAGGCTTTGTTAGGCTCATTCTCTTCATGGGTTAATCCAAATAAGTGGGCCTCATTCGTTGTAGACGAATGACTTCATAACCATGGCCGATGCTGATTATCGACCCTGATTATCGGTGCCGGTACCGATGCTGATTATCAATGCCAATTATCGAGGCCGACGCTGATTGTCGACCCTGATTATCGGTGCCGGTTACCGATGCTGAGTATCGATGCCGATTGTCAAGGCCGACGCCGATTATCGACCCTGATTATCGACGCCGATTACCGATACTGACTATCAGTGCCGATTGCCGAGGACGACGTCAGTTATCGATATCGATTATGAGTATGTGACAACATGACATCTTAATACATGCCCATACGCATCATCTGCATGTTTGTGATGAGACGAGTGATTGATCATGGCGTATGCCATTGGGCAAATTGTTATGGGACTCCCTAGTAGAGGGAGATGCCCACATGAGCGCGTAGTACGCGCATGATTACTGTATGACTGGATTGCGTAATTCATGCTTCTCGCATTGTGTGACATGTATACTATACACCCTAGCGACATCAGGGCCATAACCGCCACAGGCATATCGTGGTTGGTAGGATTGGATACCAAAAATCTTGTTCTACATGGGGTGCTATAGATATCCCTGGGTGAAAGTCCCTAAACCCTTATGGTACCAAGAGGTTGCTCCAACGTCTAGACCAAGTGGGTGCATGAGCGCCGAGTGCCGATTACCAGATGGTCGCGCTTTCCACTGTGTCGTGGTCGGTTGGAAGGGGGTGCGGCCTTATCCGCCCGAGAGGAGGGGGCAAAGCTAGGCTGAGTCTGACCAGCTCGAGGAATGGGTCCGCTATTGACAAGCCGAGCCCGATATTGGCAGGCGGATAGTGAGGTCTCTTCCACTCACCTTATTGCGCGCGATGGGGCGGCAATCTGGTTGGAGTGTACTAGACCCCGGTGATATTCCAGAGTTGAGTTGTATTGATATGTGGACTTAGATGAGGATTTGCATGCTTGAGTTGCATTTCGCACCGCATGGCCTTGGTACGGCCGACATCATTCATGCCTTGCACCGCATGGCCTTGGTACGGCTATTAGCATTCATGGATTCATCAGCATATTCCGCATTACTCTGATATTGCATAACTACTACCTTACGCACACACTTACACCACCCTCTAAGCTTTCTATAAGCTTATGTACGACCGTTGTGTGCAGGTGACGTTGGACCGCAGCAGCGCTGAGGCAGGAGCGCTTTGCAGGTCATCTTGAAGCTTTTTTGTTTATTATCATTGTATTTCCCTTTATGCTCATTATACTTGTAAAAAATTTTATCATAGTGAAAATGTGGAGTTTTTGGTTGTTGTTTGTGGGTTATACCTTTGGTTATGCTTATTACGAATCAAATTGATGATGAAAATCTTCCTCGTAGCATCCCAGGATTGGAACCTGGCGAATGGGCGCTAAGAGCCGAGAATAGGGTTCTACGGAGGCTGTCGGCACCGGATTCGGCGATCGAAAATTTTGTGAGCCCGATTTTCGAGTTTGGGGCATGACATCCCTGTTCGAACGACCTCTTTAAATTACCCAGCCGATGGTTCTGTGCCAGAGTACTGTTCGAATGACCCGGGCATGACTGGAATTAGGTGACGAGCCCTTTTACTTGTGGTGATTTGTTTATGTGACAAGCCCACACCTCGGAACTGAGTCATCATACTCGGTGTTTGGGTGACGACACATATCGAGTTGATCTTCATACCTTTGAGTATCATGCCTTACCTTTGGAATTATTGATTCGTGAGAGAAATGGGTGATACTTAAATTTGGATCATGGATCGCAGGCTCAGAGCCGCTACGGTCGCCCTGGGCAAGTGATCTGGATAAGGTCATTGATTAAATGGAGGTGTTTCAGCTTTCCCAATTTTGCTGGATGAACGGACTTACTTAAATACTTGGCCAACATGAACATTCATAGCATTACATTAGCATAGGTTGGCAACTCGACGGTCGAGGTCGCATTAAAGGAGTGTTGGTCATATGCGAACGTATAGATGGAATCGCTTGAGGGAGTGTTAGATGGCGAGGGTATGCATCATATCATAATACCATACACATGTATTAACAAGAGTGTCTAGGGATCGTATGCTTAAGTTTTTTTTCATTAATTGTGCATATGGATATGATAACATGTGTATCTTGGAGTTAATGGAACCACTGAGTTGATCACTCACTCCCACTTTGGGACGGTGTTTTAAAACACCAACCAAACACTGTTGTAAATGCAGGTACTATGGAGTCTGATGTGTTGGAGGACGCGCACACAGACTCGAAGGAGTCCTCGTACTTCCAGTTGTTGGGTGGGCCGATATAGGACACTTTCAGGACATTAATGAGATTTTAGAGTCGATACATTTTGTATTTTTGAAACTGTATATTTTCCTCAGTTATAGTCTTATACTCTGGATAAACATATTTTACTTCTTAGCTGATTACTCACATTAAAATTTACGTTTATTCCCGGGTACATCGCATAGTCTATTTTAATTCTATGAACTGATCGAATGTTAGGTGAAACGAATTATAAAATCCCGCTTCCGCAAAGCATAAGTGGCACCCAGGATATCGGGAGTCAAGTATTTACTTGGCCCCCGAAATATGGGGCGTTACAGTATCAATCACCGGTGGGGGTGTGAGATAGATATGGCGAAGTTCGAGTTAAATTCTATCGAAGAGTTATCTAACAGAACAATACTCTTACTGATCTATTAACAACCACTACCAAAAAAATGGGCAAAGGCTACGGATTAAATTCGTAGCCATAGACCTATGGCTACGGATTAAGTCCGTAGCTAGTCCGTAACACGACCGTCGTCGTAGGTGCCATAACGATAGGTCTGGAACCTATAGCTACGGATTAAATCCGTAGCCATAGGTCAAATGGCTACGGATTTAATCCGTAGCCATTATATCTGTAGCAAAAAACTTAAACAGCTACGGATATTATTTGTAGCTGAAAGTCCGTAACAATAGGCCAAAATTTAAAAGGCTACACCTGTCTGATTATTGGCTACGGATTTAATCCCTAGCTATATGTTAAATAGCTACAGATATAATCCATAGCAATTATATCTGTAGCAAAAACTTCAAACAGCTACGGATATTATTTATAGCTGAAAGTCCATAGCAATATGCCAAAATTAAAAAGGCTACACCTGTCTGACTAATGGCTACGGTCAATATCCGTAGCTATTTTGTACATTGAAAAATTAAATCATTTGTTCATTCAATTACCACCTGTACAATCATTCATTCATTCAATTACAATTACAATCCTTCATTCATTCAATTACAATTACAATCCTTCATTCAATTAATTACAATTACAATCAATTACAATTACAATTACAATAATGCTGAAATTACAAATCTTTGGCTTCATTAGAGAAATGTGCTCGACTTCACCCTGAAATTTCAACGGCTTCGTATATTCCATCATCCTACAAACAGTCATGTCATTCATAAATTAGAATGCCCATTGGAGAAAAGAAAGACAGTAAAAGAAGTGCATCACGTATAACCACTTTTTTTTCTTAATGAATTAAAAAAAAACTCAAAGAGGAATGAAATTGACACAAAAGAAATGGTCTCACCATATGATTATAGGTTTAGGTTTGGTTTAGGTTTAGGTTATAGCTTTAGGTTAAGGTTAGGCTATAGGTTATAATTAAGTTTAGGTTATAGGTTAAGGTTTAGGTTATAGGTTAAGGTTTAGGTTATAGGTTTTGGTTTAGGTTTAGGTTAAGGTTTAGGTTAGGAAATCGGGTTCGGGTTCGGGATCGGGTTTAGGTTTGGGTTTTCAAGTTTAGGTTTAGGTTAGGGAGTTGAGATTAGGATTAGGTGTAGGTTTGGGTTTAAGGATTTGAGAATACATTTAGGTTTTAAGTTTAGGTTTAAGTTAAAGGTTTTAGGAAAGGTTATAAGTTTAGGTTAGGTTTATGTTTAGGTTTAGGTTAGGTTATAGGTTATAGCTTTAGGGAATTGAGAATGGGTTATGGTTTAGGGAAAGGTTAGGTTTAGGTAATAGGTTTTGGCATTTGAGAATAGTTTTAGGTTATAAGTATAGGTTTAGGTTTAGGTTAGGTTATAGGTTAAGGTTTAGGGATTTGAGTTTAGGCTATAGGTTTAGGTTTAGGTTTAGGTCTAGGTTTAGGTTTAGGGAATTGAGTTTAGGTTATAGGTTTAGGTAATAGGTTTTAGGATTTGGGAATAGTTTTAGGTTATAAGTATAGGTTTAGGTTAGGTTATAGGTTAAGGTTTAGGGATTTGAGTTTAGGTTATAGGATTAGGTTTAGTTTTAGGTTTACGGATTTGAGTTTAGGTTTAGGTTTAGGGATTTGAGTTTAGGTTATAGGTTTAGGTTTAGGTTTTATGTTTATGTTTAGGTTTAGGTTTATGTTTGGGTTTTGGGATTTGAGAATGGGTTCGGGTTTAGGTTATAGGTTTTGGTTTCGGTTTAGGTTATAGGTTTTGGGATTTGAGAATGGGTTCGGGTTTAGGTTATAAGTTTTGGTTTTGGTTTAGGTTTAGGTTATAGGTTTTTGGATTTGAGAATGGGTTATGGTTTAGGTTTAGGAAATCGGGTTTAGGTTCGGGATTGGGTTTAAGTTTAGGTTTTCAAGTTTAGGTTTAGGTTTAGGTTAGGGAGTTGAGATTAGGATTAGGTGTAGGTTTAGGTTTAGGGAATTGAGTTTAGGTTATAGGTTTAGGGAGAGGTTAGGTTTATGTAATAGGTTTTGGGATTTGGGAATAGTTTTAGGTTATAAGTATAGGTTTAGGTTAGGTTATAGGTTAAGGTTTAGGGATTTGAGTTTAGGTTATAGGATTAGGTTACAGTCTAGGTTTAGGTTATAGGTTTTAGGATTTGAGAATGGGTTCGGGTTTAGGTTATAGGTTTTGGTTATGGTTTTGGTTTTGGTTATAGGTTTTGGTTTAGGTTATAGGTTTTTGAATTTGAGAATGGGTTCGAGTTTAGGTTATAGGTTATGGTTTTGGTTTAGGTTATAGGTTTTGATTTAGGTTATAGGTTATAGGTTTATGTTAAGGTTTATATTTAGGTTAAAGGTTTTGGGATTTGAGAATGAGTTCACATTTAGGTTATAGGTTTTGGTTTTGGTTTTGGTTTAGGTTATAGGTTTTGGTTTAGGTTATAGGTTTTGGGATTTGAGAATGAGTTCACGTTTAGATTATAGGTTTTGATTTTGGTTTTGGTTTAGGTTATAGGTTTTGGTTTAGGTTATAGGTTTTGGGATTTGAGAATGGGTTCGGGCTTATAGGTTTTGGTTTAGGTTATATGTTTATGTTTAGGCTATAGGTTTTCGTTTTGGTTTAGGTTTAGGTTATAGGTTTTGGTTTAGGTTATAGGTTATATGTTTTGATTTAGGTTATAGGTTATAGGTTTAGGTTTTAGGTTTTGGTTGTGGTTTTGATTTAGGTTATAGGTTATAGGTTTAGGTTAAGGTTTTAGGGAAAGGTAATAGGTTTTGATTTAGATTATAGGTTATAGGTTTAGGTTTTAGGTTTAGGTTTAGGTTTTGATTTATATTATAGGTTATAGGTTTAGGTTTAGGTTATAAGTTTTGGGATTTGAGAATGGGTTCGGGCTTAGGTTATAGGTTTTGGTTTTGGTTTAGGTTATAGGTTTTGGGATTTGAGAATGGGTTCGGGTTTAGGTTATAAGTTTTGGTTTTGGTTTTGGTTTACGTTATATGTTTTTAGATTTGAGGATGGGTTATGGTTTATGTTTAGGAAATCGGGTTCAGGTTCGGGATTGGGTTTAAGTTTGGGTTTTCAAGTTTAGATTTAGGTTTTGGTTAGGGAGTTGAGATTAGGATTAGGTGTAGGTTATGCTTTAGGGAATTGAGTTTAGGTTATAGGTTTAGGGAAAGGTTAGGTTTAGGTAATAGGTTTTGGGATTTGGGAATAGTCTTAGGTTATAAGTATAGGTTTAAGTTAGGTTATAGGTTAAGGTTTAGGGATTTGAGTTTAGGTTATAAGATTAGGTTACGGTTTAGGTTTAGGTTATAGGTTTTGGGATTTGAGAATGGGTTCGGGTTTAGGTTATAGGTTTTGGTTTTGGTTTTGGTTTTGGTTTTGGTTTTGGTTTTGGTTATACGTTTTTGAATTTGAGAATGGGTTCGAGTTTAGGTTATAGGTTATGGGTTTGGTTTTGGTTATAGGTTATAGGTTTATGTTAAGGTTTAGATTTAGGTTAAAGGTTTTGGGATTTGAGAATGAGTTCACGTTTAGGTTATAGGTTTCGGTTTTGGTTTAGGTTATAGGTTTTGAGATTTGAGAATGGGTTCGGGCTTAGGTTATAGGTTTTGGTTTTGATTTAGGTTATAGGTTTTGGGATTTGAGAATGGGTTCGGGTTTAGGTTATAAGTTTTGGTTTTGGTTTAGGTTTACGTTATATGTTTTTGGATTTGAGGATGGGTTATGGTTTAAGTTTAGGAAATCGGGTTCAGGTTCGGGATTGGGTTTAAGTTTGGGTTTTCAAGTTTAGGTTTAGGTTTAGGTTAGGGAGTTGAGATTAGGATTAGGTGTAGGTTTTGCTTTAGGGAATTGAGTTTAGGTTATAGGTTTAGGGAAAGGTTAGGTTTAGGTAATAGGTTTTGGGATTTGGGAATAGTTTTAGGTTATAAGTATAGGTTTAAGTTAGGTTATAGGTTAAGGTTTAGGGATTTGAGTTTAGGCTATAGGTTTAGGGAATTGAGTTTAGGTTATAGGTTTAGGGAAAGGTTAGGTTTAGGTTATAGGTTTTGGGATTTGAGAATAGTTTTAGGTTTGGGTTTTATGTTTAGGTTTAGGTTTAGGTTTGGGTTTTGAAATTTGAGAATGGGTTCGGGTTTAGGTTATAAGTTTTAGTTTAGGTTATATGTTTAGGTTTAGGTTATAGGTTTTGGAATTTGAGAATGGGTTCGGACTTAGGTTATAGGTTTTGGTTTTGGTTTAGGTAATAGGTTTTGGGATTTGAGAATGGGTTCGGGTTTAGGTTATAGGTTTTGCTGTAGGTTAAGGTTTAGGTTTAGGTTTAGGTTTAGGTTATAGGTTTAGGGATTTGAGAATGGGTTCGGGTTTAGGTTATATGTTTTGGTTATAGATTATAGGTTTATGTTAAGGTTTAGGTTATAGGTTTTTGGATTTGAGAATGGGTTATGGTTTAGGTTTAGGAAATTGGGTTCCGGTTCGGGATTGGGTTTAGGTTTAGGTTTTCAAGTTTAGGTTTAGGTTTAGGTTAGGGAGTTGAGATTAGTATTAGGTGTAGGTTTAGGTTTAGGAAATTGAGTTTAGGTTATAGGTTTAGGGAGAGGTTAGGTTTAGGTAATAGGTTTTTGGATTTGGGAATAGTTTTAGGTTATAAGTATAGGTTTAGGTTAGGTTATAGGTTAAGGTTTAGAGATTTGAGTTTAGGTTATAGGATTAGGTTACGGTTTAGGTTTAGGTTATAGGTTTTGGGATTTGAGAATGGGTTCGGGTTTAGGTTATAGGTTTTGGTTATGGTTTTGGTTTTGGTTATAGGTTTTGGTTTAGGTTATAGGTTTTTGAATTTGAGAATAGGTTCGAGTTTAGGTTATAGGTTATGGTTTTGGTTTAGGTTATAGGTTTTGATTTAGGTTATAGGTTATAGGTTTATGTTAAGGTTTAGGTTTAGGTTAAAGGTTTTGGGATTTGAGAATGAGTTCACGTTTAGGTTATAGATTTTGGTTTTGGTTTAGGTTATAGGTTTTGATTTAGGTTATAGGTTATAGGTTTAGGTTAAGGTTTAGGTTTAGGTTATAGGTTTAGGTTTGGTATAGGTTTGATTTGAGAATGGGTTGGGTTTAGGTTTATGTTAAGGTTTAGGTTATAGGTTATAGGTTTAGGTTATAGGTTTTTGGATTTGAGAATGGGTTATGGTTTAGGTTTAGGAAATTGGGTTCAG
The DNA here is from genome assembly GCF_029962835.1 of Magnolia sinica. NCBI lineage: Eukaryota > Viridiplantae > Streptophyta > Magnoliopsida > Magnoliales > Magnoliaceae > Magnolia > Magnolia sinica. The sequence goes on from NC_080590.1 coordinate 47,038,126, forward strand.
GTTCGGGATTGGGTTTAAGTTTAGGTTTTCAAGTTTAGGTTTAGGTTTAGGTTAGGGAGTTGAGATTAGGATTAGGTGTAGGTTTAAGTTTAGGAAACTGAGTTTAGTTTATAGGTTTAGGGAGAGGTTAGGTTTAGGTAATAGGTTTTGGGATTTAGGAATAGTTTTAGGTTATAAGTATAGGTTTAGGTTAGGTTATAGGTTAAGGTTTAGGGATTTGAGTTTAGGTTATAGGATTAGGTTACGGTCTAGGTTTAGGTTATAGGTTTTGGGATTTGAGAATGGGTTCGGGTTTAGGTTATAGGTTTTGGTTATGGTTTTGGTTTTGGTTATAGGTTTTGGTTTAGGTTATAGGTTTTTGAATTTGAGAATGGGTTCGAGTTTAGGTTATAGGTTATGGTTTTGGTTTAGGTTATAGGTTTTGATTTAGGTTATAGGTTATAGGTTTATGTTAAGGTTTAGGTTTAGGTTAAAGGTTTTGGGATTTGAAAATGAGTTCACATTTAGGTTATAGGTTTTGGTTTTGGTTTAGGTTATAGGTTTTGATTTAGGTTATAGGTTTTGATTTAGGTTATAGGTTATAGGTTTAGGTTAAGGTTTAGGTTTAGGTTATAGGTTTAGGGATTTGAGAATGGGTTCGGGTTTAGGTTATATGTTTTGGTTATAGGTTATAGGTTATAGGTTTTTGGATTTGAGAATGGGTTATGGTTTAGGTTTAGGAAATTGGGTTCAGGTTCGGGATTGGGTTTAGGTTTAGGTTTTCAAGTTTAGGTTTAGGTTTAGGTTAGGGAGTTGAGATTAGGATTAGGTGTAGGTTTAAGTTTAGGGAACTGAGTTTAGGTTATAGGTTTAGGGAGAGGTTAGGTTTAGGTAATAGGTTTTGGGATTTGGGAATAGTTTTAGGTTATAAGTATAGGTTTAGGTTAGGTTATAGGTTAAGGTTTAGGGATTTGAGTTTAGGTTATAGGATTAGGTTACGGTTTAGGTTTAGGTTATAGGTTTTGGGATTTGAGAATGGGTTCGGGTTTAGGTTATAGGTTTTGGTTTTGGTTTTGATTTTGGGAATGGTAATAGGTTTTGATTTAGGTTATATGTTATAGGTTTAGGTTTTAGGTTTAGGTTTAGGGAATTGATTTATGTTATAGGTTATAGGTTTAGGTTTAGGTTATAAGTTTTGGGATTTGAGAATGGGTTCGGGTTTAGGTTATAGGTTTTGGTTTAGGTTATATGTTTAGGTTTAGGTTATAGGTTTTAGGATTTGAGAATGGGTTCGGGCTTAGGTTATATGTTTTGGTTTTGGTTTAGGTTATAGGTTTTGGGATTTGAGAATGGGTTTGGGTTTAGGTTATAAGTTGTGGTTTTGGTTTAGGTTATAGGTTTTGGGATTTGAGAATGGGTTCGGGTTTAGGTTATAAGTTGTGGTTTTGGTTTAGATTTAGGTTATAGGTTTTTGGATTTGAGAATGGGTTATGGTTTAGGTTTAGGTTTAGAAAATCGGGTTCAGGTTTGGGATTGGGTTTAAGTTTGGGTTTTCAAGTTTAGGTTAGGTTTAGGTTAGGGAGTTAAGATTAGGATTATGTGTAGGTTTAGGTTTAGGGAATTGAGTTTAGGTTATAGGTTTAGGGAGAGGTTAGGTTTAGGTAATAGGTTTTGGGATTTGGGAATAGTTTTAGGTTATAAGTATAGGTTTAGGATAGGTTATAGGTTAAGGTTTAGGGATTTGAGTTTAGGCTATAGGTTTAGGTTTAGGTCTAGGTTGAGGTTTAGGGAATTGAGTTTAGGTTATAGGTTTAGGTTTAGGTGTCGGTTTGGGTTTTGGGGATTTGAGAATGGGTTCGGGTTTAGGTTATAGGTTTTGGTTTTGGTTTAGGTTATAGGTTTTGGGATTTGATAATGGGTTCAGGTTTAGGTTATAGGTTTTGGATTTGAGAATGAGTTTAGGTAATAGGTTTTGGGATTTGGGAATAGTTTTAGGTTATAAGTATAGGTTTAGGTTAGGTTATATGTTAAGGTTTAGGGATTTGAGTTTAGGCTATAGGTTTAGGTTTAGGTTTAGGTTGAGGTTTAAGGAATTGAGTTTAGGTTATAGGTTTAGGTTTAGGTGTCGGTTTGGGTTTTGGGGATTTGAGAATGGGTTCGGGTTTAGGTTATAGGTTTTGGTTTTGGTTTAGGTTATAGGTTTTGGGATTTGATAATGGGTTCAGGTTTGGGTTATTGGTTTTGGATTTGAGAATGAGTTTAGGTAATAGGTTTTGGGATTTGGGAATAGTTTTAGGTTATAAGTATTGGTTTAGGTTAGGTTATAGGTTAAGGTTTAAGGATTTGAGTTTAGGCTATAGGTTTAGGATTAGGTCTAGATTTAGGTTTAGGGAATTGAGTTTAGGTTATAGGTTTAGGTTTAGGTTTAGGTTTAGGTAATAGGTTTTGGGATTTAAGAATAGTTTTAGGTTATATGTATAGGTTTAGGTTAAGGTTATAGGTTAAGGTTTAGGGATTTGAGTTTAGGCTATAGGTTTAGGTTTAGGTCTAGGTTGAGGTTTAGGGAATTGAGTTTAGGTTATAGGTTTAAGTTTAGGTTTAGGTTTAGGTTTAGGTGTCGGTTTGGGTTTTGGGGATTTGAGAATGGGTTCGGGTTTAGGTTATAGGTTTTGGTTTTGGTTTAGGTTATAGGTTATGGGATTTGATAATGGGTTCAGGTTTAGGTTATAGGTTTTGGATTTGAGAATGGGTTTAGGTAATAGGTTTTGGGATTTGGGAATAGTTTTAGGTTATAAGTATAGGCTTAGGTTAGGTTATAGGTTAAGGTTTAGGGATTTGAGTTTAGGCTATAGGTTTAGGTTTAGGTCTAGGTTGAGGTTTAGGGAATTGAGTTTAGGTTATAGGTTTAGGTTTAGGTGTCGGTTTAGGTTTTGGGGATTTGAGAATGGGTTCGGGTTTAGGTTATAGGTTTTGGTTTTGGTTTAGGTTATAGGTTTTGGGATTTGATAATGGGTTCAGATTTAGGTTATAGGTTTTGGATTTGAGAATGAGTTTAGGTAATAGGTTTTGGGATTTGGAAATAGTTTTAGGTTATAAGTATTGGTTTAGGTTAGGTTATAGGTTAAGGTTTAAGGATTTGAGTTTAGGCTATAGGTTTAGGATTAGGTCTAGGTTTAGGTTTAGGGAATTGAGTTTAGGTTATAGGTTTAGGTTTAGGTTTAGGTTTAGGTAATAGGTTTTGGGATTTAGGAATAGTTTTAGGTTATAAGTATAGGTTTAGGTTAAGGTTATAGGTTAAGGTTTAGGGATTTAAGTTTAGGCTATAGGTTTAGGATTAGGTCTAGGTTTAGGTTTAGGGAATTGAGTTTAGGTTATAGGTTTAGGTTTAGGTTTAGGTTTAGGTAATAGGTTTTGGGATTTAGGAATAGTTTTAGGTTATAAGTATAGGTTTAGGTTAAGGTTATAGGTTAAGGTTTAGGGATTTGAGTTTAGGCTATAGGTTTAGGATTAGGTTTAGGTTATAGGTTTTGGGATTTGAGAATGGGTTCGGGCTTAGGTTATAGGTTTTGATTTTGGTTTAGGTAATAGGTTTTGGGATTTGATAATGGGTTCGGGTTTAGGTTATAAGTTTTGCTTATAGGTTAAGGTTTAGGTTTAGGTTTAGGTTTAGGTTATAGGTTTAGGGATTTGAGAATGGGTTCGGGTTTAGGTTATATGTTTTGGTTATAGGTTATAGGTTTATGTTAAGGTTTAGGTTATAGGTTATAGGGAATTGGTTTAGGTTTAGGTTAAGGTTTAGGTTATAGGTTATAGCTTTTGGGAACTTGATTATAGGTTAAGGTTTCGGTTTAAGAAATCGGGTTCGGGTTCGGGATCGGGTTTAGGTTTGGGTTTTCAAGTTTAGGTATAGGTTTAGGTTAGGGAGTTAAGATTAGGATTAGGTGTAGGTTTAAGTTTAGGAATTTGAGAATACATTTAGGTTATAGGTTTAGGTTTAGGTTTTAGGTTTTAGGTTAAGGATATATGTTTAGGTTAAGGTTTAGGTTTAAGTTAAGGTTGAGGTTTAGGTTATAGGTTAAGGTTTTAGGTCATGGGTTTTGGTTTAGGTTATAGGTTATAGGTATAAGTTAAGGTTTAGGTTTTGAGATTTGATTAAGTTTTGGTTATAAGATATAGGTTTAGGGAATTGAGAATAGGTTTTGGTTTCGGTTTAGGAAATCGAGTTCGGGTTCGGGATCGGGTTTAGGTTTGGGTTTTCAAGTTTAGGTATAGGTTTAGGTTAGGGAGTTAAGATTAGGATTAGGTGTAGGTTTAAGTTTAGGGATTTGAGAATACATTTAGGTTATAGGTTTAGGTTTAGGTTTAGGTTTTAGGTTTTAGGTTAAGGTTATATGTTTAGGTTGAGGTTTAGGTTTAAGTTAATGTTGAGGTTTAGGTTATAGGTTAAGGTTTTAGGTCATAGGTTTTGGTTTAGGTTAAGGTTATAGGTATAGGTTAAGGTTTAGGTTTAGGTTTGGGTTTAGGTTATAAGATATAGGTTTAGGGAATTGAGAATAGGTTAAGGTTTAGGTTTAGGTTTTGGGTTTAGGTTTAGGTTTTAGGTTTTAAGTTAAGGTTTAGGTTTAGGTTAAGGTTGAGGTTTAGGTTATAGGTTAAGGTTTTAGGTCATAGGTTTTGGTTTAGGTTAAGGGTATGGTCCCTGCAAATACAGATATAAACACGGCCATCCGGCGCAAATGGCCAGGCCCTTCCAATGCTGTCCATAAAAAATGGACAGCTTCATCATGGTCATAATAGCAGTTCCCTCTTTCCAGGGAACCCCGCTCTTCCGAATAGCTCCGACGCACATCCGGGTCTGCTCCATTAATTTCGAGCAAATACATAAACACTGCCTGTCGAAATGGCCAGGCCCCTCCAATGCTGTCCATAGAAAATGGACAGCTTCATCATGGTCATAACAGTAGTTCCCACCTTCCAGGGACCCTCGCTCATCCGGATAGCTCCGACGCACATCCGGGTCTACTCCATTAATTTTGAGCAAATTTAATGGAGCAAATACGTAACCACTTGGTCTCAAATACTTACTTTTTAAAAGAAAATCTCTCATGTTTTCTCAAATTTTCCATTTCGATCTTTTTTAGCTCAAATCCATGTCAATGCATGAGAATCATGCATAAACATGGATTTTAAGCAAAATACATGAGGGAAATTACAACATAGATATCATGCACACGATATCACATAATGTATTGTTTAATGAACTACACATGTGCATTCTTGACAAGAGACGTACCAGATGCTTGAATCTGAAATATGCAGCTCCAACCCTCCCACATGCAACATCCACCTGAAAGAATGCGCATAACCGTCATGCTTGAGTAATCAATATAGGAATGTACAAGTAAAACTATAAAACCAGAGATACTCACTGCATTTTCAAGATCTCCTCCATAGTTGACGATTCATTCTAAAGCCCTTCTCCCTCCTCCTTTACCCGGGCTTGGGACCGGTAATGCAAGGAGTTGCATTGGCGGAGTTAAAAAAGAGCTTAGGCTCTATTTGGTTTTCAAAAAAAAATGTTTTTATAAATACTAATGTGATGACCAAATGGAGCCTAAGACTATAAATACGTTCAAATATAGAGTACAAAATTCATTCAATATTAAAAGAAATAAAAAAAACAAGTGCCAAATTAGTTCAAAATTAGTTCAAAATGTACACAACAAGTTCAAAATTAGTTCAAAATGCACACAACAAGTTCAAAATTAGTTCAAAATGCACACAACACATGTTCAATTATACAGTACCAAATTTGTTCAAATTATTGAATTCTCAAAGCCTCTTTCCCCCATTGCACAAATGATCCTGGACCGGCCTCTCCAAGTGTAGATGCGAACCCATCTTCTTTTCACAAAGGAGCGTAAGGTTGTATAACCTCAATCAGGACAACAACAAAAGCTCCATCCTCCAACGGCTCGCAATGGACAGTTGCATTTGGATTAACTTCGTGTACTTCACCACGAGCAACTACACCACGTTTTCCAAAACCAAGCAAGTCGCATCTCTTACCGATATATATAATATCCGGCTACATTTACACATAAAATGGCATTTGTATTGTTAGCGTTTATAATATAATTGTAAGCTCATTATAGTAAAAAATTTATACTTGCATACCGACGACGCCTGAGTAGATTTAGCGACTATTGGTGATGAGAGATTTTGAGTATACTGTCTATCTTTCTGCATATCAACCAATGTTTTCTTCATCTCAACTATATCTTGGGTCATACCATCCAATTTTTTCTTCACCTGAGATAACTCTTGAGTTACGCTCTCTTTTTCTTTTGTCACATTCTCTACCTTTGAACGAGCAGGGGCTGACTTCTTCAGTCCGACCTTACTTATTGAGCAACCTAGACCCCGCATTCGCCCTCTATTATCAGACCCAACCAACTGTAAAACATTGTAAATTAAGTTATTAGGATATTCATAATTACCATAAAACTCTACTAATTTTTAAATATTATCAGTACCTCTGTAAGGGCATCATCCATGCCGGTCATCCTAGAAGCAGGATTGCTACTATAGAGCTCATCTAGTTTTTCCTGTGAAAAAATACAAATGAATGCAATATAATTCAAAGTTATACTTAGGCTTTTCACAAGGGTACTAGTTAGTGGTACGAGGGATACACTTACAGCAAGGTCAGGATATTGGACAACTTTGTCCTTTCTTGTATGGGCTCTTAAGAAGACTTCACATCTACCTATCTCGACATCAGAGGTAAGATTCTTCTCCATCGCCTTTGGCACATTATATATCATTGAAATACACATCATTAATAGATTTAGATGAATGATAATTCAAATTTAAATTCAATTTTAAACTATAATATCTATTTTTAAATACATACTATCTTATGGCGAGTAACAGTCATGCTGTGCCTCCCAAGACACGCAGGTCCTTTTAGCTTGGCCCGATTGACTTTATTCCTTGTGCTTACCCTCTTGAATTCCTCGGTGGTACGTTGATCTACGAAGGCCTTCCAATCCTCCATAGGGATACCTGGGGGGGCAGGACCATCTCTTACAGCAATAGGATCCTTGTTTGTAATATATTTTGCAGTCAATCTTCTCTTGTAATTCCTTCACGCTTCATTGATGCGTTTTGTAACGTAATCAAGACTTGCAGCCCAACTTTGACCCTCAAACTCATAAAACTGTGACAATCTTTGTGACCATATGAATTTGTTCATGAGGCACTTGGTGAAAGTCCGGGTATATGATCGGGATATGAGAACGGGTGAGGACACCGACATGCGATGTAAAGTCTCTGTGATCGGAACAGTCCTCATTCGGTTGCCCGAATTCATTCGTCTTTAGGACTTTTTTCCTATTAGGTGGCACAAGTAAAGAGACCCCCCTAGTAATGTCTCTTTTTTTAGATGAAGAAGAAGCTGACACAATTACATAAAAAGAATAACAGTTATATATACACATCATTGATTACTGCCAATATATAAGGAAAAGGAAATTTACATATATAATTAAGGAGAAGTATCTTATTACCTTTGGTATTGCTTGAATCTGTACTCCCAAGCACCTGCGCACCCAATACCTCTGGTTGTGAATCCATGTGCTTATTTCTTCCCTAATATGAAAAGATAAAAAAAAGATTTTTTTTAAAAAAAAGCTAATAGTTAAGAAATAATTTAGATCACAGATAAAGTACAAAAAATTCACTATATTATCCAAACCTTGTTTAGACTTCCTCCAATAAATATCATTCTGTTACATGCTTAGAAAATACAAACAAATCAGTAGATTCTCTTCGATCGTTTTCTTTTCTTTATTTTCTCGACCACAACACTGACATCTTCAGATTCATTGAATATCAACTCATCAACTGTTGCTAATGAGGTGAGATCAGGTTCTGCAACGGCATTACTTACAGCCTTTAATCGTTTCGATAGAATGCACGTCTCTTCTTTGACAAAAAATTTTTTAGGAACCTCCAAGACCACATGCCAGTCAGGATTTTTTGGATCTCTGGAGTAGAAAACTTGCGTGGCATGCTCTGCAAGAATGAAGGGCTTGTCACCGACTTTGTCTGAACTGTAAAAACTAGCCAAATTTACTAATCTCAAATTCGCTTCTGCATCAAAAGAAACACCATGATGTGTCACTTTCACCCAATCACACTTAAATAGGACGGGCTTGTACCCTGTTCGGTACTCCAATTGGATAATTCTACGAAGGACTCCGTAGTAAGGTTGATTTTCATCCACTGTATTGATATCCTTAGCACTTGATCGAAAGGTTGTCATACCCTCTGTCCTAACCCCACTGTTTTGGTTCGTTTTATTCTCCTCATAGTCCTTAGTGACAAAGAGGAAACCATTAATACAATATTTATTGTATTGCAACTAGAGGTCCTCTCACAATATCTTTAAATTCATTATCGTCAGATTCAATGAACTCTGGTTGCCTCTTCAACCAAGATATGAATTCGTCCTCGCTAGGCACCCTGTTGATCCTCTTATAGCATCGCTGCAAGAAATCTTTGTGCTTCCTGCACGATATTCGATAACATTGTTATATTGAAATCGCATAAAGTAAGGAAGATATATATATATATATATATACATATATATATGAGCTTATTATACATACCATTCCCACTCGTTGTAGCTGGGATGACTCTTCAGTACCCATCTACGAGCTTGTTCGTATTCGATACCCGCTAGGATAACACTTTGACCCGAACCTACTGGACCAACATCGTTATCATTAGAGTCATCATCAACGATATCTTCCAACTTACGTAGTCCTGGAATGACTCTGTTAAACCGTTTTTCCAGCTTTTCCAGTAGGCTTGTTTTCTGTTTTCCTTTATATTGGTTGCAGAATATAATTGTCTCCTCTTGGATGTACTGCTCTGCAATACAACCCTCAGGTCGTGTCTTGTTATGGACATAGGCCTTGAATGTCTTCATGAACCTGACAAAGTTAATGATACATTATATATACATGCAAATGTAGATGTTAAGCCGATTTATTCTTATTAAGCTCACAACGTACCTTTCGAATGGATACATCCATCGATAGTATACAGGACCACATATGCGAGCCTCGTAAGCCAAATGGATCGACAAATGCATCATAATGACAAATATCGATGGCGGGCATATAGTCTCAAGCTGACATAACATCCTAGCCATGCCTCTCTCGAGAGTAAGGAGTGTTTGAAGGTTTACGGTTGTCGAGCACAAGGCATTAAAGAAGGTGCAAAAGCTTGTAATTATAGGACGAATGACCTTTCTATCCCTGAATGCATGCTGGATGAGAACTGGGAGTAGATGTTGCATCAACACATGGTAAGAATGAGACTTCATTCCCTTTAAATCCACACAATCTTCCTTTACGATGGTCCTCCAATTCGCACTAAAATCGATCGGAACACACAGCTCATGCAAAGTCTGGATGAAAAGTTTTTTCTCTTCTTTTCTTAGACAGAAAGGACTTTGTTTCTAAATCACCTTGTCATTGTTCTTTTTCAGCCATAAACGCTTCTTAATTCCCAATTGTTTCAGGTCCCTGCGTGCATTAGCATCATCCTTGGTTTTGCCAGGCGTGTTCAACATCAAGGCAACAAGGATTTCACATATATTTTTCTCAATATGCATGACATCAAGGTTGTGACGCACGGGAATATCTTTCCAATACTCCAGATCAAATAATATAGACCGTTTGAAGAACCACGGTGATTCAACATCATCCACTAGCTCTTGTCGGCCTCCATTAATACCCCTTATATTACTCTTCCTAGTCTTCCCCCACTGCATATTCAAGTTCGCGGTTTGTCTTTTAACCTCAATCCCATCCAGACGGATCGGTTGACGTCGTATCTCCACCTTCTTGTTGAACGTGCCAGCACTTGTGTCCTTCCTAGCCTGTTCTGACATTGGCAACCATCGTTTGTGGCCCATATAAACATGTTTCTTTCCATATTGGAGTCGCAAAGAATCTGTGTTAGGACCACATACAGGACAACCATACTTACCCTTTGTCCTACAACCAGAAACGTTACCATATGCTGGAAAGTCATGAATTGTCCAAAGCAGAACAGCACGCATGTTGAATTTGTTTTCATGGTATGCATCGAACGTCGTGACCCCTTCTCACCATAACTTTTGCAGTTCATCAATCAATGGCTGTAAATAAACATCAATATCCTTTCCCGGTTGTCGCGGTCCCTCAATGAGCAAAGTCAACATAGTAAACTGAGGTTTCATGCAAAGCTTTGGTGGAAGGTTGTACGTCACACACATAACGGGCCATGAACTATGCGACATACTGAAAGTGTCGAACGGGTTAAACCCATCTGTAGCCAAACCCAATCGAACATTGCGAAGCTCAGCTGAAAAATCTGTATACTTGTCATCAAGATTCTTCCATGCAATAGAATCAGCCGGATGCTCTATCTTTTCATGTTGAAATTTTCTGGTTGAGTGCCAAGACATTTCTTTCGCCAACCATGGCACACTGAACATTCTTTGTAGCCTTGGTGTTAATGGAAAATACCTTAACACCTTCCTAGGTATTGTAGATCCTTTTTTCTCAGAACCCATTTCAGTCTTGTACCTAGAAGTTTTACAATTTGGACAAATGGTTTTCATCTCGTTCTCTCTCCAGTATAAGATGCAGTCATTTGGACAAGCATGGATTTTCACATAATCAAGACCCAACTTTGTAATGATCTTCTTCGCTTTGTAGGTATTAGTTGGGGCCTTGTTACCGGAAGGTAACACCTTCTTTAGTAGTTGAAGGAGCTCTGTAAAGCTTTTTTCACTCCATCCATGATTCACCTTTAATTTGAAAAGTTGTACAATGAAAGTCAGCACGGTGAAATCTTGGGCCCCAGGGTATAGCTCAGTCATTGCGTCTCATAGATTTGCTTCAAACTCATTAGTTTCATTTTCTCCGAAGACGCCTTCAACTATAGGGGTCACATTGGGCTCATCCTATACAACTTCATCTAGGTTATTACCACCAAGTTCTTGAACGATCGCGTTGTGAACCTCATTTAAGTTCGAGACACTATGGTAGTGTTGGGAACTTGATTCACGTATAGTACACTTAGGTGATACATGTTCCCCATGCATGTTCCAAACCCTATAGCTTGGGTCGAATCCATTTTTCATTAGATGTATTTCCATATCATCATAAGAAACCGGAAAACGTGCACATCTGCAAGTGGTGCATGGACAAGGAACAAATTCTCTACCAGGAAGGTTTTCTTGTGCAAACTTTGAAAAACTTCTGATGCCAGAAAGAAAATGTGGGTCAGGAAAACTTAGTGTCATCCACTCCCTATTCATTACAGCCAAATCTCGATTAACCAATGGGTCCATTTTCAACCTGCACCTTACCAAAAATTAAAGTTGGAAATTAACCTAATGCACCATCCTCCTCAAAAGTTGAAAATGAAGGAAGTGCTATCAGATGATTGGACTCATACAGATATTATCTACCAAATACAATGTATTAAGGAGTTTGCCATCATTGTATTTTTACAATAAATTAATAAGTAAAATATTAAACCACTTGCATAGATGAAAAGTCTCGCATGCAATTCTAATATATCAAGCTAAATGATACATCGTACCAGTCAAAGACTTCACCACACAAGGGCAATGGAATGCTTACAAAGACCTAGGATGAAGAAACCACACAAATATCAGCTCTATCCAAAATTTCTTCAACCCACATTAAGTTTTAATGGTGAATTACCACTGTTTCCTGTGCATCCAATCCATTCATATAGTATTGGCTCATCATGATGAAAAAAACTACCCAAAATTTGTATTATTCCAAGACTGAAGTGGACCATACGATGTATATTTACAATTTTTAAGTATAATTTTATAAGTGGCCAGACTAGGAGTTGAAACAGCCTGATTTTTTGAATAAAAGCCAAAAATGTTTACCCCCAAGCTTGATTCCTAATGAATGCAATGCAGTGGATTAACATGTTTTATGACACGTGTGGTGGATGAGTCACCAACATTTAAAAAAATGGTGTAAATGCACATGCTAGTCTAGCACTTCAATCATATTTCTCAATATATATATGAATGCCTATGCCAGTAACATAAAAGACATTGTAAAAAAAAAAAATTTAAAAAAAAACATAGAAATTCAAATTGATGTCACAATCTGACAAACCCAAAAAAAAAAATCTAAAATTCCTTTCAGGATCTTAAGACAATCCACTGACATCACCATCATTACCTTTAAATCCCATCCAATCCACCCTAATCCCTTTAAAATTGCTTGGGACGTGTTTGGTTCAAGGGATTAAAAGGGATTGGAAAGTTTAATCCCGGGATTGGCCAGGCGTCCCAAACATACCAGAAATAGCAATCCCGGGATATATCAATCCCATAGATCTTGCACCAATCTATTGACGCAACTATCATTACCTTGAAATTTGTACAATCTACTCTAATACCATCCAAATCCATCCAATCTGCCCGGCCAAACAGGCCCTAATGGTGGGCATTCAATCACCACAGTTTCCTATGGTGTGGTCCACCTGAGATTTGGCCCTAAAATGAAGTTGAAAAAATGAATGGCCTGCATACACATATTATGGTGGAGCCCACAAAGCATTTTTAGGGCCCGTTTGGCGGGAACGGATTGGCTACTCCCCCTGCCACCAGCCCCGTGGCTGGTGGTCGGTGCTCTGTGGGCCCTACCATGATGTATGTTTTTCATCCATTCCGTTTATCCATTTTTAAAGATCATTCTATGGTATTATCCAAAAAATTAGAAGGATATAAATCTCAGGTGGTCCACACCCCATGAAAACAATACTGATTGGATATCCACCATTAAAATCCTCCTAAGGCCCACTGTACTGTTTATTTGACATCCAATCTGTTGATTTGGTCAGACAGACCTAGATGAAGGGAAAAAACAAAAATCAGCTTGATCCAAAACTTTTATGGCCACCAAAATTTTTTTAATGGTCGACGCTCATTCAACACTGTTTCCTGTAATGTGGTCCACTTGAGATTTGGATATATCTCATTTTTGGTCTCATATTTTACAATTATCTGTAAAAATAGATGGACGGCATGGATGAAACACATACATCATGGTGGGGCCCACAGAGCACCGACCACCAGCCATTGGCTGGTGTCAGGGGGAAAGCATTTTAAGGGCCCGTTTGGCTGGGTGGATTGAAAGGGATTGAATGGTATTATGGTGGATGGCCTGGATTTCTAGGTATTGATGGTGTTGTCAGTGGATTGTCTTCAGATACATGGGATTGCTATATCCCTGGATTGATATATCCAGTCTGTTTGGCACACCCGGCCAATACTGGGATTAAACCTTCCCATCCCTTTCAATCCCTCGAGCCAAACGCGTCTCAGGCATTGGGATCTGATCACCAACTCTGTTTGGCACGCCCGACCAATCCCAGGATTTAACTTCCAATCCCTTCCAATAACATCCAATCCCTTCCAATCCGACCGGCCAAACGGCCCTTAAATTTCAGAAACAGAGAGGGGCAAATCCTTCCAATCCCTTCCAATAACATCCAATCCCTTCCAATCCGACCGGCCAAACGGCCCTTACATTTCAGAAACAGAGAGAGGGGAATGCGGATTGAACCTCTGAAAGATTTGAGAAAGAGATAAAGAGGGAAAAAGAAATAAACTAATAGTACGATGCTTCTTCTTCTTCTTCTACTTCATGCAGCGAAATGGGTTTCGGGAGATGCGGAATGCGGCCTTGAGACAGGGAGAGAGGGTGAGGGAGATCGGGAGATGAAGAGATGGCAAGGGAACGAGAGAGACTGAGTGCGAGAGAGAGAGAGAGAGAGAGAGAGAGAGAGAGATGGAGACAGAGAGGAGAACGGGTTTCGGTTTTGGAGGGCGGGAGAAAATGGAGATGGGTTTTGGTTTTGGAGGGAGACGGGGTATTGGACGGGCGCGTGACGGACGGCCCTGAGCTTTTTTAAAATTTTAGTTGCGTGGGGCCCACTGTGATGTATTTCATATATCCACTCCATTCAATAAATTTAAATTATTATTTTAAGGATGATAAAAAATTCATTTAGATCAAATCTTTAAGGTAACCACACAACAAATTAACAGTAAACATTTAATTTATATTATTTCTTATGGTGTGGTCCACCTAGATATTCAATCCACATCATTTTTGGGCTCATGCAATAAAATTATATATCTGAATTTTTGAACGGCTTAGATCAAATACATATATTCCAATGGACCTCATGGATCCCCCTAAGCACCATATATGCTTTAGGTTGAGAGGTACGTTTTAGCTATAGAGAACCTAGGCTATAGCTACGGATTAAATCCGTAGCTAAAAGCTTTCAATTTCCATAGCCATTATTCGATTTTTTGGTAGTGAACAAGTAGATCTACGCTAGGAGAATCGATAGTGTGTCAGGAGAAATTGGTACGAGAAGCTGCGGATACACTTCTTGATAATGGGATTCGCGAACAACCAATGAGGGACGATCATAATAAAGTTTACAAGTCATTTTCAGATGTAATTGAAGGCAATGTGGGAAGATTTTGTAAGACTCTACTTCGTAAACGGGTGAATTATTCGAGACGTTCCGTTATTGTCGTAGGCCCTTTGCTTTCATTACATTGATGTGGATTACCTCGAGAAATAACAATAGATCTTTTCCAGATGTTTGTCATTCATGGTCTAACCAGACAACATGTTGCTTCTAAAATAAGGATACGTAAAATTCGGAAAAAATAACCAATTGTAGCTTTAGACAAATGTGTTATTGAGATATTGGGCCTTTATGGTATCTCATACACATTTCAACAATTGGCCAAGCAAATAAGTAAACTTCAAAGTGGATCTATTGTGCGAAGAGAGCGTTATGACCCATGGCCGCCTGCCTGTTGGAGGTAGCTCCTCCGTTGTGGGTATACAAAAAACACAACTCCACGAACCTTAGAAAAGGCCCACGACAGTAGTCGGGGTGTTAAGACCGGAGTGAGGATTCGGTTACTCTGTTTCATGAAAAGACACGGATAAAACACATGCATCCATGTGGAGCTATGTAATGGATTTCAAAATCCACGGAAAATTCTGCAGATGACTCACTAAATTCTAAATTGAAATTTGCAAGGAAGTAAATGCAATTCCATCTAAGCCCACGTACCAAACAGGCCCATTGTTCGGACATGTGGGTTACGAATACGAGACAAGCTTCGGACCTTGTCTAACCGGGCCGTTTGAAGGCCCCCTTAAGTCCAGCCCAAAATCACGGTAATTTCGTCTAAAGCCAGTGGCACATACTCTTGTTGCATAAACCTATATAAACGACACGAATATGAGAATCCTAGGGTTTCAGAGGATTTACTAGGGTTTTTCTGCTCTCTTGTTGCTCAGTTGCCCTAGAAAGCTTCATCACCGTCGACAATGGCGGTCGGGTATCTCTCTCTCTCTCTCTCTCTCTCTCTCTCTCTCTCTCTCTCTCTCTCTCTCTCTCTCTCTCTGTGCCCCTCCTTTCACGTCATCTTTCATTGCAGCTGCTTGACTGATTTCCGTTTCCTTCATTTCAGGAAGAACAAGAGGATTTCGAAAGGGAAAAAGGGAGGAAAGAAGAAAGCGTGAGTATTCAAAAACCCTAGAAGAGGAACCCCTAGATCAGATCCTTTATCTGTTCTTTTATTTACATCGACGATCATTACTTCTTTTAATATGTGCAAACGGAAATTCGAATATTTTGCAGGGTAGATCCTTTTGCAAAGAAGGACTGGTATGATATTAAAGCTCCATCAATCTTCAACGTGCGGAACGTTGGCAAGACCCTCGTCACTCGGACGCAGGGCACTAAGGTACCTCTCCCAATCCTCTGCATTCGTCTATATAGGAGTTAGAACGTGTGGGCCACGTTGCTCGGTGATCCCAATTCGTTGATCTGATAAGCAGCTGGTATATTGCCGCAAAAGTCTTTTGGATTGCAAGATCCTAAGCCTTTGATACTACGGGCCCACATTCAGCGGACAACAGGCTAAACATCAATGGCGGGCTGGGATCTTCTGGTATGGGAGATTCTCACTGTATCTCCCATCCGTGGTGGAGACTTAACGGTTCAGATCACCAAACCATGGGCCTCACGTTTACCTAATGCAGCATCCGTAGTTCATCATATTTACTGTATATGGATTATAAAAAGCAATTACACTGAAACTATGATTTTAACTGGCTGAAGAAACGAAAAATAGCAAATAATCGAGATTTTATAGACACAAATGTTCATTGAAAGAGGTCAGTATTGCAGTCAATTGGATTTTTCGGGGATATAAGTATAATCAATGTATGTGGATCCCATGTTTCGGTGGTTAAGATTTAATACCAAGCACCCTATCGTTGCCAGAAGCTATAGTTAACCCCATGAATAATGTTACAGCGATACCCTCAGGGAAATTCCTTGAGTGATTCACTGTCTTATTCTGACATGTGTCTCCTCCCCACATTTGACTGGACCGAGCTATTGCATGAAACATGAGTTTCTGCGGGGCCCACTGTGATGTACATATGACATCCAATCTGCCCCTCCGCTTGTGCCAGCTCATTTTAGGATGTGAGCCCATCAAGTAGTTCAATCTAGAGCTCAAGGGGGCCACACCATAGGTAACAGTGGAAATAGAGATGCACACCATTGAAATCTTCTGAGGGCCTACATACCTTTATGTTCCACTAAATAGGTGTGGAACATAAGTCCGTTTTAAACTCCTTTTTGGAAAAAAAAAAAAAAAAAAACTTTTACAATTGGTCAAATGTTTGAAACTGCATATTTCGGAAGATAGGCAAAACAAAAAATTAAAAAAAAACAAAAACTCTTTTTTGGGCAAACCAAATTAAACATGTTTCTTTTTCAATAGAAACATGTTTATTAAAAAAATGGGGACAACTTAAAAATAGACGTTGGATATGAAGGTGAATTTTTTTAATAGATACAGACTAAAGTATATAAGGATTACTTGAAAAGGAAGGATTTGAGTCGACAAACAACGCCATTTGACTATCTATATACATTATTTTTCATACATTTAAAAATTCTAATTAGTTAATTAAAATTTTCTATTTTAACCTTATTTATATTAATATATTTGCACATATAGCCTTTTTTCACTTCTTTTTTTCTAGTCCAAACCGTATTAAACCCGAACTTCTTATTCTCAGAGTTTTTGGCATTCCTTTTTTTTTTATACTGAATTTTTACCATATTTATGATGATCGAGTTGAATTAAACATGAATCTCTCAAAAAAAAAAAAAAAAAAAACCACTAAAAGTTCCAATACCCTTTTTTCCCATTTGCTGTTTTGCTATGTTCCTGACACAGGCACTTCATACTAATTTGCATATTTTTTTTGGCTTTGAGTTCTTAATGCCCATGTGGTGGTGGTGAAAATAATGAGATGTGAATATAGCATTTTCATTGACTTTAACCACCAAGTTAGGAAGTTATGTAATCCATGTGTTTTTTTTAGCTGGAGTTTTTTCCTATAATGATTTAGCAAGGATCTCTCATGTGGATTAGGGGTTGAAATTTGTGGTTGATTGGCTAACCAACTATGTAGTTCTTCATTTGATCAGCTGTAAAGAATCTTAACTAATTATTATAGGCCAAAAAAAAAAAATCATCTTTTTTGGGCAAACCAAATTAAACATGTTTCTTTTTCAATGGAAACATGCTTATTAAAAAAATTGGGGACAACTTAAAAATAGAATTTGGATATAAAGGTGAATTTTTGTTAATAGATACAGAGTAAAGTATACAAGGATTACTTGAAAAGGAAGGATTTGATTTGGAAAACAACACCATTTGACTATCTATATGCATCGTTTTTCATACATTTAAAAATTCTAATTAGTTAATTAAAATTTTCTATTTTAACCTTATTTATATATAATATATATGCTCATGTAGCCTTTTTTCATTTTTTTCTTGTCCAAGCCGCATTAAACCCGAACTTCTCATTCTCAAAGTTTTTGGCATTTCTGATTTTTTACTGACTTTTTACCATATTTATGACGATCGAGATTGAATTAAACGCGAATCTCTCTCTAAAAAAAAAATAATAATAATAATAAATGCAAAAATTTCCCATGCCTTTTTTTTGCCGTTTGATGTTTTTCTATGCTCCTGACAGAGGCACTTAATTCTAATTTTGCATTTTCTTTTTTTTCTTTTTTTTTCTTTGAGTTCTTAATGCCCATGTGGTGGTGGGTGAAAATAATAAACGTGAATATAGCATTTTCATTGACTTTTATCGCCAAGTTAGGAAGTTATGTAATCCATGTTTTTTTTAGCTGAAGGAGTTTTTTCCTATCATGATTTAGCAAGGATCTCTCGTGTCGATTAAGGGTTGAAATTTGTGGTTGATTGGCTGACCAACTATGTAGTTCTTCATTTGACCAGGTGTAAAGTCTCTTAACTAATTATGATTCAAGTCTTTTAAAGTACATGGAGTCAGAACTCACCCGAAACTTAGTCGACTTGGATGAGTCAACCTAGCTATGCTTGAGAAGCAGATTAGTTGCCCCTCCCAAAGCTTGTATATTGCCCAAATGAGCCACAACTATTTGATATAGTTTCAGGCAAGTTGTAATGAGCCAGAATAGTTTGAAGCTCCTGGTGAGTGACACTCTGAATCCCTGTTATGAATCCCTGTTATTCCTTGCAAAATGGTGTTTCATAATTCTGTTAGGATTGTTGACAGAATATTTAGGGGAATTACATGATTTTTTAGAGAGTGGTGTAGTCTACACTGTACAGCTTCATGGTTGCTACCAACTTCAAATGTGTTCTAGAGGCAGCAAATTAGAGTCTCTGATGCACTTCTTAATTTCGTATTCAGTGCTTTACGTTGCCCAGAGCAATTTTGGGTGGAGATTCTGGCAAATGTTGTGATTTGATACAGCTTTTGCATTCAGATGCTCGGAAATCACTTAATTTTTGTCTATTTTTCGTTAGCTAATTTTTAGTTTTATGTATAACTTCATGGTTGCTGCGACTCCAAATTTGTTTTAGAGACAAGAAATTAGTCTCTAATGTGCTTCTTGATGGCATTTCAGTGCTTTACATTGCCAAAAGCAAAACAAATAATGTGATTTGATACAGCTTTTGCATTCTTATCCTCGGAAATCACAGTAATATTGTGTCCTTTTTCGTTAGCTTATCTTTAGTGTTATGTTAGGTCTGTTTGGATGGAGACAATCCAAAATATGAATGTGGAAGCCCGATGGAATCCTTCAGAGAATGGAAAACTGTGGAATCCAAAATAGGTTGTTGTTTGGTTTGGGTGCAGTTTTACCATGGCAATATTAAAACTTAAAAGTTCAACAATCGTGGGAGCTGGCTCTCATAACCTTGTAATCAACATGTAACATGGTTTTTGGGAGAAATTAATATCCACCTTCTTTTTAGTAGAGCCTTGGAAATCAAAATTGAATTTGAAAAATGACAAATACTTTTTTCTCGACTAACATCGGCAAACTTGATTGCATGGAAATTGAATTCATTTCAGGAGTATTCACTCAATCTTTCCAAAAAAAAAAAAAAAACTCAATTGAAACATCACCTTACTGTAGTGGACAAAATGTATAGGTTGTCCATACTAACATTAAGTTCTTTTGGATATTTGATAGGTTTGATTTTGTTTGGATGCTCTATGTTCTTCACATTATATGAGAAGGAGAATACCTCTTAAAAATATGAACTGAACTCAGATTTCAATTTTAGAACATTGTCGACTTGGCAATATCTTTTGACGAATTGTTTGGTCTTGATCAAGGTGTTCCGTATCTATTATGATAAGGCCTTAAAGGCCGATACATATAGGTAATGGTTGTGACTGTTACGCGATTCGGGGTTGAATGGGACAATTGGTTTTATGGGAACCGTATCGGCCGTTACGGGGCATAATGACCGTTACCCCCATAACGGTCGAAAAAGAGCCATTTTTTTCTATGTAAATCCATTTTCTCCTCATTTTTCTACTTTTCTCATTCAAAAAACTTTCTTAGATTATTCTACAACAAATTTCGATCACTCTTACTATAGTTTGTAGAATTAAAACTGTAGATTGAATCAATTTGGGCGAATAGAAGTTCTGAGGGCTATTTTTTCAAAAAAAAAAAAAAAAAGATATTTATGCCCGTTTTTCTTCGATTTCTAGTTCTAATGCTTGATTGCGATGTGTAAATATTAAAGACAAATAACCATGTTCATAAATTCACTAGACAACCAGATACAACACTCTCACCAAAGAGTGGACCGCTACACTACCATAAATATTTTCAAAACAAAAAATGAATATATATATATATGGAATATTTATATTATTCTGAATTTCTAAATATTTTTCCAGAATTTTTCCGGCAAAAAAAATCAACCGTTACGAGGGGTCATAACAATCATTACGCTCCTGTATAGGCTGTTACAGCCAATACCCGTATTGGTAACGGTGGTAACCATTGTGGCCACCGTTACCAATGCGGAATACCTTGGTCTTGATGCATCAGAGCATGAGGTGGGCCTTGGTTTCAGTGACCATCAATATTATTGCCATACTGCCAATCAGTGATGCCCTGATTACTGGTTTGCAAATAGATGGTTGACAGAATGATACAGCAACAGTTTGGGAAAAGCCCAAAGATGACCATGATCTTCCAGTCTGGAGGGTTTTTTTGGGCTTCATCATCTGGCCGGCCAACTAGATCAATGTTTTGGTTAAATCAAACA
The DNA here is from genome assembly GCF_029962835.1 of Magnolia sinica. Classification (NCBI taxonomy): domain Eukaryota; kingdom Viridiplantae; phylum Streptophyta; class Magnoliopsida; order Magnoliales; family Magnoliaceae; genus Magnolia; species Magnolia sinica. The sequence goes on from NC_080590.1 coordinate 47,058,926, forward strand.
TGGGACCCACATGTCTAGACTGATGCATCAGGCCCTCTCACATCCAGATTGATCAGCATGACCCAATATTCCTTTGGATTTTATTACATACACTTTTTAATCTGATATATGAAACCTAGGTATTTATTGTTTGATAATTGTTCTTCCCAATTTGGCCCTTCTAAGAGATTTATACAACTCTTGTCTTCAGTTCTGTTGGTGCAACTTCCCATTAATCATGTTTTTGATAGCTTGCTCATATTTTATTGCACACTTTGTTGTCTTTGTTTAATGATTAAAAGGGAAAAAATATTTCTTTTGTGGAATTAAGCTTTCAGCACTACACTGTAGGCAATCCTAGTCTTCATGGTTTTGTCTCTATCAATTCATGCGTATTGTATGATATTCATAGTCGGCCTTTTTTCAGCAGAACACTGATACCTTATGTTGATATGGTTGACATGCTTCAGATGATATTTGTGATGCCATTTTTTTCTGTGAATTATGGCTTTTTTTTAACTCTTATGGAAGGGAATTTAACTATTATTTACTAGATTTGAGCATGAAAACACAAACCAAGTAACTTTATGATGAATTGATGATGCGAGCATTGACTTGGATAAAATCTTAGTCAGATGTCAAAACATGAGTATGTTTTTATCATTTGCTTTCCACATCTGGAATTCTGGATTTATTTTCACCAAAAATGCTGCATGAGCTAAAAGTCAATGGGGTCACCAGTCACCGCAAGTGTCAAACTCTCATTCAACAGTGTACTAAAAGACAACAGCAGGCACATCAGAAATTGGAATGATACATGCATTAAGATATACTGACATTGATACATCCTACCATCCAAACACACCTAAATGAGTTTCTAACTTGATTACTTCCCTTTTTGCAACAGATTGCTTCTGAAGGTCTCAAACACCGTGTATTTGAGTGTTCCTTAGCTGACCTTCAGGCTGATGAGGATCAGTCCTACAGGAAGATCCGGCTGAGAGCGGAGGACATCCAAGGAAGAAATGTCCTAACAAACTTCTGGGTAACTGGCAACATTTTGGTTTTGTTTTTTGGATACAGTAGTGGATTGATTTACAAGTATGAATCTAATAAATTGGAAATAACCCAGTTATAGTTGACTCCATTAGCATTCATATTGAGGATCTGAGCCCCAACTGTGATTGGGTTGTTTTCAAGGTGGACCTGAGTGAAGAAATATATACTGATCCACTGAATTGTTCAGGGAATGGATTTTACAACCGACAAATTAAGGTCATTGGTCCGTAAGTGGCAGACCTTGATTGAGGCACATGTGGATGTGAAGACAACGGATAACTACACTCTGAGAATGTTTTGCATTGGATTCACCAAGAGGCGCCCTAACCAAGTTAAGCGGACCTGCTATGCACAATCTAGCCAAATTAGACAGGTGAAAGCATGGCACAATCCTTTTTTAATGTAGTGGGTACTATTATTCTGTGGCTTCTTTCATTTTGTGCTCCAGATTTTGTGAAATATTAATGGTGATATGTATGGGATCTGGAATTTTTACTCTCGCTTCTTCCATTTTTTGGGTTAATGTTGTATAGGGGTGGTGCATTAATATATCTATTTCATTTCAACTCTTTTTTTTTTCCTCTTTTTTTTGTGTATGCATGATTGATAAGTTGCTTTCTATTTCTTTTCAACTCTTTTTTGATGTGTATGCATGATTGATTTATAGCTGTATGGATGTTTTTATTGTATCAGATTCGCAGGAAGATGAGGGAAATAATGGTCAACCAAGCAACATCTTGTGATCTGAAAGAGCTGGTGCAGAAGTTCATCCCTGAGGTGATAGGAAAGGAGATTGAGAAGGCAACATCCAGTATTTATCCTCTCCAGAATGTCTTCATTCGGAAAGTCAAGATTCTAAAGGCTCCCAAATTTGATCTTGGCAAGCTGATGGAGGTATGTTCCCTTGCCCTCAATGTCCTTTATTTTTTGTCATCATTTTCTTCCCCTTTTCACCAAAAGTTACTACTAGAGCAGTTGATCTGTAACAAAACCGGATGCCACGTTCTCCATGAAGTTGTAAACCCAAACATGACCATTCTGTCTCTGTTGTAGAAAGTGGCAATCAATAGTGTTCGGTGGACTGGAATGAAGGAAATCATAAAATGCTGAACAATAATTTCTGGAAGCATGCCTAAGTCTAACAAGTAACCCTAAATGATAAAACACTAGTTGAACTTAAGTTAGTGATTGCGTTTTTTTTTTTTCAAGTTTAAAAAGGGTTTGTGTTCTTGACTTTTTCAAACTTGGATCAAACTTTTGAAGCACTAACTTTGAGCTTGTTTCTGGAAAGAAGTTGCACCCTCTATCAAAGCGGACTTACCATTGAAGGGTTGGTTTGTGTTCTTCATTTTTCAAGGTTTTTAGATACTTGGATTTAACTTTCGAAGCATTACCTTTGAGGTTGGTTCTGGAAAGAAGTTGCACCCTCTATTGGCAACTTACTATTGACTGAACTTTGCATGTGGATCATTTCCTTCCGCAAGTGATTGAATCCTATGATACCCAGATCCTTATGGTAAAAAAACAAGGGGTACCGGAGTCAGATGCTTGGATCCCTCAAATAAGGGCCAGGATAAGCAATCCCCATTTCCCTAAGAGCTGCAATCCTGATTTTCTGGGATTTTGAACTCTCAACTCTCTCAGTTATTTAGAATTAGTGGCTTTTCCTAGTATTTGTAGTGAGTTGGACAACTAATTCAAACTGTGGTTGCCAAGCTCGGAACTTGGGACTTGACTCGAGCCACCTACAAAATTTGACTGGAGCATGTCAGCAAAATGACTCAGGCGAGTCATGTTTTGTAGAGTTGGTCCCATTATCACCTGTGTAGTGATCCATATCATTGATTTAATGTCCAGTGTTATCCCTACCATTGATATGATTGGCCTTGTCGTTATGGCCATGTACAGTTTCCGTTTATGAAAAATCATATGCAGTTGGCCTGGTGGTTGATATGCAAGGGAGTGCATAATCTTAAATTAAACTGGACCAACTGTGGGCCCCTATTTAGATGGTCTATACCATATTTAACCAGCTGAGGTCAGTGGTAAACACGGTGTTTCCACTCTGAGGTCATGGGTTCGACAACTCGTGTGTGTGTGTGTGTGTGGGTGGGTGGGTGTAATAGTGTGTGTTTCTCACCTTTCAAAAAAAAAAAAAAAACCAGCAAATGTCAATTAATCAGAGGTAGAATGGTCGACCAGAACTGATTTCGGAATGCAGTCCTATCTTCACCTGGGCCTGCAATTTGGATGGTTTTCTTTTTGGATAATGCTTAGTGATTCACTCGGCGGCGCGATTTGTGTTGTTATTCCGAGACATGTAACTTCTAGGTTTTGGGCGCAGCAAAAATTTGCAAAATCAGGATGATTCAACTCCTAAGAGGGCTACTCCACTAGGAAGAGTGGGGATGGGATGAGATGAGATGCACACCATTGATGTCTTCCTGGGGCTCATCAAAGTTTTTATCTCTGGAAATTTTTTCACCATTCATCCTGGATGTACTCACCTTATGAACGGTTTTGATGTCATATAAACATTAAGTGGCCCTAGAAAGGTTTCAATGATGGGCATCCTCCATTCCCATCGTTCCCTATGTTGTGGACCACTCGAGTTTTCTATCAACCTGATTTTTTGACATATAGCCTAATATGATCTCCATTCTATCATGGAACTTGGATGTAATCTCTTCAATATCCTTCTTTCGCTTCCTTTTCTTCTTTTGAACTTCTTTATGCTAGATCATTCAATTTGTACAAGTTTGGCTTGTTTGGCTGGATTCATTTGATAATGTGCAAGATTTGGCATGTTTTAACCTAGTGCCAAGTCATCATGGTGCAGAATGTTCCTTGTAGGAGTTATTGACTCATATGAGTTAAAACTTGCCTGATTCGTGTAATAGTTTTGCACCCACCAAGCCTCAATCATTTTTGACTTGGTTGGTGCATAAAAGGCAATACAGGTGAGTTCCAACTTAAGCTGCTGAGTTCACCAAGCTTGGTTCGAATTTGTGATATTATTTGGAAAGAATTGCTAGAATGGTGGAGGAATAAGGTTGAAGCACAGGTTTATTGACTTGTCAGAGTCACTGAGTCGCAGAAAACGGGAAAACTGGCTCAATTCATGTACCGGTTTTAAACCCACCTAGTCTGCATCATATTTTTCTCAATGGGAGCATAAAAAACAGGTAAGACTCAGGCACCTCCCTAGTCAACTCTCTGAGTCATTACAGGCTACTCACTCTGACAGCCTTGTTTCAAACTCAAGATATTGTTAGGGAAGAAGTTTTACATGACTGTACTCATGAGCAGCTACCACTTGCCAATCCTTGAAGTACCTGTACTTGAAAAAAAAAAAAAGAATTCTGATTTCCGGGGATCCTCCATGCTCAGTACATACCTGCACTAAAAAATCGACCAAAACCTGCATGCATCCTTGTTTTCCACAGGAACTCACCCAAACAAGAACTTGGGGCCTGCTACTATCAGCCCCATGCGCTTATTTCAATGTACAAATGTGGCTAGCCAAAGTCTATCCTGTGTTCACTAAGGAAACCATCTTCCCTCACAAATGCCCAAGTTTCTCACTTAGGATACCAATTGTAACAGCTGTTTGTTCCACCTAATGCCCTCCCTCTAATTGTTTCCTAGTCTTGCAGTGACTGCAGTTGATTTACTCAAGTGTCCACAATGATGGTATCAATGTACCACACATTGTTGTCAAAAGCAATTGTATAATCGATTATGCGATCGAATAATCGCACAAGTGATCACATGCGATTATGTGATCGCATACTTTTCCATTTTTTTCATTTCTTTTTTATTTTTTATTTTTTCAAAAAGAAAAAGGTTGTGCGCACAGCATCGCTTATTCCTTTTGACAACATTAGTACCACATCAAGTTAAATGTTTGGTGGTTCAATTGTAGTATTGATGCATCCATATTATATGTGTGGACATATTTGATTGTTTTGTTAGTAATGTAGACGCTGAGGAAGTAATCATTTGGTTATTTAGTCAGTTGTTTACTTATTGCAAACAGTATGTCAGGGCGTTTGTTATATGGATTGTGATGGGTAGTTGTTAATCAATGTATAATACTGAAACGTGATGTAAATTTCTGGGTTGTAGGTTCACGGCGACTACTCTGAAGACGTTGGAGTGAAGGTGGAAAGGCCTGCTGACGAAGCAGTGGCTGAGGGGGATACTGAGGTTGTTGGGGCCTGATCGTGAAGCGATCTCATTAATCTTTCAATTTTCCTTGGAGAGTTTTAGTGTTTTGTAACTTCTCTACCATTGATAGAGAGTTCAGCAAAATATGACAATTAGTATTTTGGATTAGATCATGAACTGGTTTTGGCATTTGTTTTGCTAAAGCTTGTTTTTTCTCCTACAAAAATTCATAGTGGGGAACTGTGCCTCAGATATTTTTGAAAGATGCTGAAGTCAGTAGTCAAATCAAATATGTGATTCTTACCCTGTTCCATACTCCCACAAACCTAGGAACGTTTGTGGATGGAGCAAACATCAGATGGATAAGATTAATCAATGGAATATTTGCTTGGGACCTGTGTGGCTGCAACAAAATCCTATGTTTAAAATTGTTATGTGCAAATGTAGCTATTATTGTAGTGATTCTCGCTGTTGGCCCATAATATATATGTGGCATAAATGTATGTCAATCTGGATCCTTGTTGTGGGCCCATAATATATATGGATGGGATGTTCTATAATGATATGTTAATTTCAGATGATCCCAGCCATGTCTTTGGCAGCTACAGATGGTTGGTTGAAAATAAATTGACGAGCTGTCCAAATTCAAATGCTCCGTTTTACTGAAGGAATGCTTTTTTTAAATCGCCTTTTTCACGGTTCGTTGCCACAAGCATTGCAGAAATGTGGCCCATTTATCCCATGGGCCACACGTGTTTAACCTTGGTTGTGTATGTCCCACTCACATGAGCAAGTCGGCCTGATTATTAGGAGAGGTCATGCACTGAAAGGATGGACGCCTGATGAATTGTTCTGGTACAAGTACAAGGTGCAAGGGAAAGGTTGGGCATCTGTAAACAGATTCGTCAGTGAAAGCGAATGTCAGGATTGGCATGTGGAAATGGGCTCCTTTGTCGAATGAGTTCGTGAGAAGAAAATGGAAATTATCCTGGAATCCACCTGCAGTTCGCCCACTGTTGGCCTTATACTTCAATTGGTGGCCCACAAGCAGACGGTTAAAAAAGAAAAATAAAAGTAGCATTCTAAATTCAACTAGAAAATTGCCATACTGGGTTAAAAACTATCTTTAGTGCATGGGCCGCTACAGTGAGACCTATCATATCAACGGTGCAAGCTCCTAGTATGCCATGTGGTACTAGAGAAAGAGCTGTACACGAGTCAAACCAAATCGAGCTTCACCTGGCTTGGCTTGGTCTTGGAGCCTGAATGGTCAGTTCAGACCAGCTCGAGCATTCAAGTCGAGTTTAGGTTTTAGGGTTTATATATATATATATATATATATATATATATATATATATATATACATATACACAAAATATTTATATTAAATGAACTTGATATAGCTCGGGCTCGGCTTGAAATTTTTTCGAGTTCAAAAAATCAGCTCGACTCTGCTCGAACCCAATTTGTCGAGTCAAGTCAAGCTTTTTCGAGTCGAGTTGAGCAAGTTAACCGAGCTAACTCAGTTCATGTAAGGCTCTAACTAGAGTCTCCTGGGCACGATTTCACCCAATGCATTACTGACTCACGTTGAATCAGATGGGATGATACTAGCCCATCCAATCAATGAATAATTGCTTGTCAAAATGGACACATACCATGACCATCCCATTGTGAATGGGTCATTTGTCCTAAATTAATTATTTTTTGGTTCAACTACTCTTAACCTCTGATTAATGGATGCACCGACAGTTGGATAGTTTTAATTTCAACTGTCCAATAAGAGTCCACCTATTGGGTAATTTAGTACCCAGATTAGTATAGTTGGTTTAAAAACTATGAATAGCAATTTGGATGGTGTAGGTCATGGCTACACTTTTCAGTTGGTCAAAAGTATAAGGTCTCTTGTTTGGTTGCCGCTTAAAAATGATTTCATCTCATTTTAGTATACATCATAGTTTATATACACTTTAATCCTTTCAAAATCTTTAATACATAATTATTATTATTAGCTAAAATGAGACTTCGTCATGTGATTCATAACATTACCCTTTTTTTTTCTAACTTTGGCACTAGTAAGCAACGCTTTAGAGCTATAGCTATAGGTACTGAAGTGATATAGGACTTGCCCAACAAACAACAAAATCAAGGGATATAAGATTTCTCTGGCAAAAGCGTTTGTAGCAGCATGGGCTGGCTCTGGTAATATTTTCAGTTTAAGAAGGTTTCCTTTTGACATGTTTGGTTATTGGGAAATTTTTATTCCATGGTGTTTTTCTTTCTCTAGTGAAACCCAAGAAACAAAAATGTTCTCTACACACACACACACACACACACACACATACACACACACACAAAGAGATAATGGTCTCCATCCATAGACCATTTTATTAGAATTCTTTTCAATGAATTTCTTGGTACTGTTGAATCATACTAGAAAATAGGTTGTGATGAATTTCTTAAAATGAAGGTTTGTTCTTTAAAGAAACCTGATCTTGACAAACATTATGCAAATATGTCTAAGCAGTTTTATATCATCAATGGTATAAATGATGTAAATCTGAAACAAGCATATCTCAACTCCCTCCCTCCCTAATCTCTTGGAGATGAGACGCAAAAGCTTATTTCACTTAAAAGGTCTGCAGTTAGCCCAAGTCTCTTTGGGCTACATTCATCAGCTTAGTCTCATAGCAATTGAGAAACTCTGCAATCAACACAAATTCATCAGAAATGTTGAAAAGCTTGGCAAAACTCTTAAGTACTTTGTGATAAGCCATACTTCTCAATCAAGTGCAAGGACGGCACAACTTCTCCAAAAAGAAGTCACGTGTCAGGAAACTTCATTCTTCTCATCCCTCTGAGCGAACATGGCATACATCCAAGAAGCAAAAATGAAAATTTCTGCGCAAAAAGTAGTCCCAGCAAAAGACACCTGACCGAAGCTACATATGTCGGAAAAAGGGACGCTTCGCCAAACAATGCCCAAAGCGTAAACGGTCTAAAAATGTACAGTTTATTCAGCAAGCTTCAGCATTGGTAGAAACTTATTTCAATAACCTTGAGTTAGTCTTCTCGCTCTATGATGAGTATGATCCAGAAACTCTTCTAGTTATCAAGTTTAGTGCAAAAGACTCTGATTATAATTCTGATGAGCAGCATGAAACTCTTGGAATTAACGGTATTTATCAAGTATTTCAACCTCCCGAAATACTTGTTTCCCTGCCAACTCCTCTCATCCATGTTAACCGTTTTCCATCTCCATCTTCTCTCCCAATTCCTACCATTGCTCTTGTGGATACTGGTGCCTCTACCACAATCCTCAACCCTTTAATCCTCCCACCAAAATTCTAGCAACCTCACTTCCAATCCTTTAGAGCAACTGATGGAAAAAATTTCTATATCGATAAAATTAGTTGTCCCATTGAACTCCATATTTTTCCATCTCTCAAAGTTTCTCATCGAGTTCTTGGATTACTACTTTCTGGCAAAGACTTGCTCCTTGGTTTCAATATTCTGCATCAAATTCAACACTTGAAATGGACAAGGACAGGACTATGTCACCAATCTCATTTTCTTCCTTGGTCAACTATTCCCAATCTTCATATTTTCCAGCTAATTGAAGACACTTGAGCCAATTTAATTCAAGATTGTTGTGCAAACACACATTCTGCCTTTCTCCAAAAAAAATCTCACCCTTTGTGGATGTGCCTTGAATTCTTCATCCGTTTGCCCTTACAGTCCAATGCACTCATCAATCCCACTTGAGTAAATAATCAAAGAATGAGCCTTGAACACCTCCGAATGGCTCAAGAAAAGATTTCAGTGCTATTAAAAAGACTTATTGAGCCTACAACCTCACCATGGGCCTATGAGGCCGTCTATGTAAACAAGCACTCTGAGCAAGCAAGAGGCAAGCCACACCTAGTAATAAATTACCTGCCTTTTAACAAATTCCTTGTTGATGATAAATTCCCCCTGCCATAATGATCATCTTTGTTCTAGCATATTACCGATGTGCATGTTTTTTCAAAGTTTCTATCAACTGGGAATACATCCACTGGCCCAAGATGGCATTCACAATTCCAAATACCCATTATAAGTAGACGGTTATGCCCTTTGGTCTCAAAACCACCCCATCAGTATTCCAGAAAACAATAGTGAAAATTTTCTAGCCACTACTAAATAATGTATTAATTTACATTGATGCTGTATTCTCCAAATGCAAAACATCATAGTGAGCTCCTCCAGTAATTTTCATGAAATTTGAAAAAGACATGGAATCATGTTGTCTGAAAGAAAGATGCATATTGGCAAGATAGATAATGATTTTCTTGGCATGGAAATCTCATACGACAAGTATAAACCCCAACCACATATTGCAACGCATCTTCTCTAGTTTCCATGCTGAACGGCACTATACAAATTTAACAATTTCTGGCACAGTCAATTATGTCTCCGATTTTATTCCATGTCTCCAAATATCAAAGCCTCTTGTCCCAGCTTCTGAAAAATAAGCCTCATCCTTGGATTGATAAGCATACTGATGCAGTTCAATCTCTCAAGAAGATTGTCCATTTCCTTCCTGCCTTACAGATTCCAAGCCATCAAGGAAAAAGAGTTACTCGGACAGATGCTAGTGATACTCATTGGAGTGTTGTCCTCTTTGAAGAAGACCCAAATGGTGTCCGCAACATCCGCGGATATAAGTGGACAGTTTAAGTCCTCTGAGTAGCATTACCATTGTACATATAAAGAAATTTCGACAGTAAAAAATGGTATTTCTAGATTCCAATTTCACCTCAGTGGACACCACTTCCTTGTAGAAATGGGTATGTCATCCTTCCCACAAATGCTGCATTTCAAGCAAAAGATGCTCCCATTGTTGGGGGCCTTGGACAAAACCTTAGGATCTAGCCTCCCAAAAACACCATAATTATGAGATAATAAAGCAATGAAATAAATCAAAGCACAAACCACATGACACAAGAGATTTTTATGTGGAAAACCCTCAAAAAGGTAAAAACCACAGGACCTTGTCCAGAACAACAATCCACTATAAAGTAGAACGTTACAACCGATCACAAGCACACACCGCTTGAATCAAACCTTCTTCACTCACGCAGGAGTGGATAAACAATAAGAGAATAAAAAAATGGAGAGATCTCACCGATTACCAGGACATAGAAGCGTTGAGATGTCGAGTGCACAGTAGATCACCTCTACGAGTAGAACCTCCCTTCCACAAGCTTCCTCTCTCTCTTTCTCTCTCTCTCACAAACACACCGTTGATAGCCCTAAACCCTTTTAGCAAACCCTTGCAAAGCTTTAGGAAACTCTCTTGCATTACCTAGAACAGCCCTAGGAACTCCTATTTATAGTTTAGGCAACTCGCTTTCTCACTTCTTGTGAAACCGCCTCAAATTTATGCAGTCCGCACAAAATCCGGACATGAATCTGCGTAACCTCGATTGGTCGAGCACCTCCCTCAACTGGTCGAGCACCTCGAAATTTCCAAACCAATTGCTCGCTGGACTTTGAGTCGAGCGCTACTCGATTGGTCGAGCAACACCCTCAATCGGTCGAGCCTGAGAAGAAAAATCCCCATCAAATCTTCTCATTTTCGACTCAAGAGGAATTCACCTTCTTCAAGCTAGCCCGGTTTCTACAAACCTCAAACTTACCCTTGAGCAAAGCCTTGGTCATCATGTCTGACTCATTATCGTCCATGTGGACCTTCTCAAGCTGTAACACCTTCTGTTCCAAAGTATCCCTAATCTAGTGATATCAAATCTCTATGTGCTTCGACTTGGAGTGCTGACTTGGATTCTTACTCAAGTGTATAGCACTTTGACTATCGCAATAGACCACATGTTGCTCCTGCTTTAAGCTAAGTTCTTGTAGGAACCTCTTCATCCAAAGCATCTCTTTACATGCCTCTGTGACTGCAATGTACTCGGCCTCTGTCGTCGACAATGCTACGACCTTCTATAGCTTGCTCTGCCAAGAGACCGCTCCCCCTACAAACATGAACATGAACCCCGATGTAGACTTCTTGGAGTCTATGTCACATGCCATATTTGCATCTGTGTAGCCCTCTAACACAGGGTTTCCGTCACCATAGCACAGGCTCAACCTGGATGAATCTCTTAGATACCGCAGTATCCATTTTACTGCTGCCCAATGTTCTTTGTCAGGATTGGCAAGATACCGGCTGACAACACGAACCACATATGCTATGTCTGGACGCGTACACACCATAGCATACATCGAACTTCCTACTGCTGACGCGTAGGGTATCTTCTGCATCTCATCCACCTCTGCCTTCGTCTTGGGACACTGTCTGTCGCTCAATCTGAAGTGACCATCCAATGGAGTACTAACCGGCTTCGCTGCATTCATATTGAACCGCTCTAGTACTTTCTCAATATACCGCTCTTGTGACAGCCAAAGCTTCATGTTGCTTCTGTCACGGGTTATCTCCATTCTTAAGATCTGCTTAGCTAAGCCCAGGTCTTTCATAGTGAACGACTTGCCCAACTCCTGTTTCAGCCTGTCAATCTTCTTGATGTCTTTTCCCATGATGAGCATGTCATCAACGTATAACAGCAGAACTAAGAAATCACCATCTGAGAACTTGCGCGTGAACACATAATGGTCCGACTCTATTCTGTCATATACATGCTTTAACATGAACGAGTCAAACTTCTTGTACCATTGCCATGGAGCTTGTTTCAGCCCATACAATCTCTTCCTCAGCCTACACACCATATGTTCTTTGCTCTTGACTTCGAACCCATCTGGTTAGTGCATGTATATCTCTTCTTCCAAGTCACCATGGAGAAAGGCAGTTTTAACATCTAACTGCTCTATCTCTAGATCCATGCTAGCTGCCAACCCAAACAACACCTGTATGGATGTCATCTTCACCACTGATGAGAATATCTCCTCAAAGTCTATACCTTTCCTCTGACTGAACCCTTTTACCACAAGTCTGGCCTTAAACCCCATCTGTGAATTCTTCTACTCAATCTTCTTTCTAACCACCCACTTGTTGCTCAGAGCTTTCTTGCCCTTAGGCAATTTCACCATATCATAGGTGTGGTTCTTACGAAAGGATTCCATCTCCTCTTGCATAGCTTTCAACTACTCCCCCTTATGCTCATCGGCTAAGGCCTCGGAATAATCTTCTGACTCTCCCTCATCAGTGAGTATAATGTACTCATGCGGCGAATACCTCTTGGACGGCTGTCAGTCCCTCGATGACCTCCTCACCTGTGGCTAAACGGGTGGATCAAGTGGGGGCTGCTCCCCCGATCCATCTTCTGTACGAACTCCCTCATCCTCTGCATCTTGTTGTACTCCCCCGTCATCAAGCACCACGGAAAGAATAACCGGATCCATGTCCTCTAGCTCACCTAAACTAGGCTGGTTCTTCTTTGGCTTACCAATGTCTTCTATACACTAATCTTCAAAGAATACCACATCTCTGCTCCTGACGAGCTTCTTCCCGATTGGATCCAACAATCTATAACCAAACTTTTCATCATCGTACCCCAAGAACACACATTGCCTGATCTTCATATCGAATTTAGACCTCTCATCCTTTGGTACGTGAATAGATGTCCAACATCCAAACACCCTAAGATGACTGTACGATGGATCTTGTCCAGTCCACACCTTCTCGGGTACTTCTCCATTCAATGGGGCTGATGGAGACCTGTTTATCAAATACACTGCTGTATGCATTGCTTCTCCCCAGAACGTCTTGGGCAACTTCGCATGGGATAACATGCATCTGATTCTCTCTACAATGGTGCGATTCATTCGCTCAGCTACACCATTATGCTGGGGGGGTCTTGGGCACCCTCTGTTCATGCCGTATACCCAGGGACTTATAATACTCATGAAAGTCACCGATGCATTCACCACCATTGTCAGTGCGGATGCACTTCAATGATCTACCTGTCTCTCTCTCGACCATAGCATGAAACAATTTAAACACACCAAAGACCTCGTCCTTGGATTTCAAAGCATAAACCCAAACCCTCCTAGATGCATCATCTATAAAAGTGACAAAATACAATGCCCCACCCAAGGTTTTTGTCCTCATAGGACCACAAACATCAGAATAAACCAAATCTAATGCATGCACTTTATTAACATGAGAAGCAGATTTAACAAATGAAACTCTATGTTGTTTCCCTGATAAACAATCAATACAGGTTTTGAGAGGTATATATGTCACGTCTGGAAGGAGCCGCTTCCTCGCTAGTAGCTGAAGCCCTTTTTCACTCATGTGGCCTAGACGCCTATGCCACATGCCAATAGCTGAATCTTCTACTACGTTCAACCCACCCTTGCACACACTAACACTTGCCTTGTAAAGGGTGCAACACTTCTTTCCTCTGGCTGCGATCAATGAACCCTTGATGGGCTTCCAGCACCCACCAGCGAACCAGCTTTCATAGCCATCATCATCCAACCTTCCCGTCGACATCAAGTTAAGGCGAAGGTCTGAGATATGCCTCACATCCTTGAGAACCAATGTGCAGCCCACATCGGTCTTCACACAAATATCACCGAACCCTACGATCTTCGATACGTTAGAATTTCCCATCTTCATGGTCCCATAGTCACCTGACTTGTAGCTTGTGAAGAAGTCCCTGCGTGGAGTCGCATGAAACGAGGCTCTTAAGTCTATCACTCAATCGGTGTCCTGACTCGTAGTCGTGAGACATACATCGTGAATTGCTGAAAGAATAACTACAACGTCGTCATCTAAAGCGACTACAGTGGAATCTGATTAATCTTCCTTCTCCTTTCATTTTCCTTTCTTGTCGTTCTTCTTACGACATTCATACTAGTAGTGACCCTTCTTGCTACAATTTCAGCATTCAACATCCTTCCTGGTATTCAACTTACTTCTTGATTTATCTCGGGCCTTCCCACCCTTTCTGTTCTTTCCTCTCCCACGTTCTTGTGTCACAAGGGCCTCTTACTGAGTAAACCCCTGAGACTTCCTCCTTGTCTCATCATTGAAAAGACAACTAGTTACCTGTTACATTGACACCTTTCCGTCTAGCGCGGAATTACTCAGAGACACCACCAATGTCTCCCAACTATCAGGCAATGAGCTAAGTAATAGTAAAGCCTATAATTCATCATCCAGGACCATCTTCATGGCGGAGAGCTGGTTCAATATATTGCTGACTTCATTCATGTGCTCAGCCACAGAACCACCATCTTTGAACTTGAGATTCACAAGTCGTCTTATCAGAAAAATTTTATTGTCGGTTATCTTCCTCTCATATAACCCTTGCAGTTTCAGTCATAGGCTAGCGGCTGAGGTCTCCATAGACACGTGGTGGAATACGGAATCGTCCAACCATTATCTAATAAACCTCACCGCCTTCCAATCCAATTTCTTTCAATCGTCATCTGTTATATGCCTAAGATTGGAGCATACAAGTCCTTGCAATAGAGCAAGTCCTCCATCTTAGCATTCCATATGGTCCAGTTAGAACCATTGAAACTGATCATCCTTGATGAGCCAACTTCCATAATTCAAAACTGATCCCACTACGTTCAATAAACTTAGACACTCTGATACCACTTTGTTGGGGGCCTTGCACAAAACCTTAGGATCTAGCCTCCCAAAAATACCAAAATTATGGGATAATAAAGCAATGAAATAAATCAAAGCACAAACCACATGACACAAGAGATTTTTACGTGGAAAACCCTCAAAGAGGTAAAAACCATGGGACCTTGTCCAGAGCAACAATCCCCTATAAAGTAGAATGTTACAACCGATCACAAGCACACACCGCTTGGATCAAACCTTCTTCACTCACGCAGGAGTGGATAAACAATAAGAGAATAAAGAAAAACGGAGAGATCTCACCGATTATGAGGACGTAGAAGCGCAGATGTCGAGTGCATAGTAGATCACCTCTACGAGCAGAACCTCCCTTCCACAAGCTTCTTCTCTCTCTCTCTCTCTCTCTCTCTCTCTCTCTCTCACCTTTGATAGCCCTAAACCCTTTAGCAAACCCTTGCAAAGCTTTACAAAACTCTCTTGCATTACCTAGAACAACCCTAGGAACCCCTATTTATAGTTTAGGCAACTCCCTTTCTCACCTCTTGCCAAACCGCCTCAAATTTACGCAGTCCGCACAAAATCCGGACATGAATCTGCGTAACCTCGACTGGTTAAGCACCTCGAAATTTCTAAACCAATTGCTCGCTGGACTTTGAGTCGAGCGCCGCTCGACTGGTCGAGCACCACCCTCGACCGGTCAAGCAAGGTACTCGACTGGTCGAACCTGAGGAGAAAAATCCCCATCACCCATAACTTCAGCTCTTGAGGTGGGTTGGCTGGTTTTCATAATATACCTTTTAGGTCAAGAAAATAAAAGGCAAAGATAAAATCTTTGTAGATTTCTTCTCGAGGTTACCACAACCACTCTCTCTTGTAACCTCTCCAATTCACTCTATTACCCTCACAATGATCTACCCCATTGAAAGAATCACATCCTTACCTGATGAAGTCCAAGAAACAATTGCCCACCTCCTTTTTTAGAAAAGAAGAGGCCATAGCATTCGCCAATTCCTTGAAATCCATCTTTTCAAAAAACATGCCAGTTTTTGAAAAAAATACCTCATTCAGAATACCATTTTTCTCACGTTCATGAGCCTAAGAAATCTTTATAATTGTCCCAAAGAAGCCATATCCCTACTGTGGTATCTCTTTGAGAAATACACTATTGCCTTTGTCTTTGACGTCCCTCGACTAATGACTTATGTTTTGCAAATGAAATTAGGACGACATAGATTGGCACCAAAAGCACAAACACTTTGAAGTGGTTATTCTGGTTTCATCCCCTCCATAATGGAGACGCATGCTTGACGATCATTTTGGACGATATGTCCATATCACATTTTACAATCCTTGAGATTACATTCAAATAGAAGATGTAGCCTATTATGTTCTATATCTTCATCAAAGCCATCAAGCCATCATCCAAGAATGGCATCCATTCAATTTGGATCGTCATTACTACGCATGACCATGGTGCATGAAACGAATTCAAGCAGTACATGTTTACCCTCAACAATGTTCCAATGATCAGTATTCCTCAAATTCTGGCATTTCCATTTGCAGACAACTCTTATGAAAATCATCTCCAAGCCCTCAAGGATTTTCTTGAAAGACATGACTAGTTTGCAAATGTGGATGAAGCTCTGAGATCTCCTTACACTGGCATAGGCTCAGACTCTTCCAGTACCGATGAAGGTTGTTCGTTACCAACATGAAGATGCCAACTATCCAATATTTGTCCTCCCGGATCCCAAAAACTCTGAAGTCCACCTGGAAAAGTCCAACAACCCTTGAACAAGCCAAAATGAGGCCACTGTAGAAATTGTCTGTTCAGGTGATTGTAGCACTCTGACGAA
The DNA here is from genome assembly GCF_029962835.1 of Magnolia sinica. Classification (NCBI taxonomy): domain Eukaryota; kingdom Viridiplantae; phylum Streptophyta; class Magnoliopsida; order Magnoliales; family Magnoliaceae; genus Magnolia; species Magnolia sinica. The sequence goes on from NC_080590.1 coordinate 47,075,591, forward strand.
ACTACTGTAGCTATAGTACCTAATAGTAAAATCACTGTAGCAAAATATTGTTGTAAATAGTAATCTTGTAGCAATTTTGTCATCAGAAAACTGTAGTGGAACTCAAACCTCCTAAAGTCTGGATCCTTATCAAAATACTGTAGTGGATCTGAGACGTTGTAAAATCCGAAGCTTCTACTCTATAAATAAAGGAACTCTCTCACTCATCCGATATAGTAAGTCCCGACCAGAGGATTCCAGCTTGGTCTTTCAGTGTGTAATTTTGTTTTTATTTGTTGTTTTATTATGGCTGCTTCAATTATTATTGCAATTTGGGGTCTTGTTGTCTTCTTGTTTTTGGGTATTTGTTGTTTTATTGGTATCAAAGCCATGTGTGAGTAACTTTGTTGTCTGGGTTACTATTAATCCTTGTTTTATTATGGCTAAGCCCTACAGATGTCTTGGTTATGCTATATTATGACTAGTAGGCTCAGTTCTTGTGCCATGATCAGTATACTCTACAGTTGCCCCTTTGTGGGATCTTCTATATCATAATACATGGTTTGAAGGAACAACTGAAAACTCAATATAACGATATAATTTTATCTTTATGATCATAAGACGAGATCATGATATAGTTCTATACTATCTGGACAAAAACAGTCCGTGTCCTAGGTTTCAAAGGCGAGAGGCCGAGCTGTAACCATTTCTCTGACAGTTTAGTGTTCATCTTGTTTACTACTGAGCACAATCTTTTATGGGCTTTTATAACAACTGCTCGGACTAATAGCCACCTACCATGGACTTATGAAAAAAATTATGACTTCATCTCCTTATTCATATTCCCTCTCTTCATGCTTTATATCTCATTCTTCTTCCAAATTAGACTACCTATATGAAAAAGAATACCATGACTTTAATATTCCTGCCACAAATTACCTGGTTGTAAATCCCTACTCGGTACTTGATATGCCTAAGTCTTTTATGATTCAAAAAACCTTCAAAAAGCTTCTTTATTTCAAAAACCCATCTTTGACAAAGGAGTATGCAATGGCCTCTAAGTTCGATCAATATCCCATAACAGCCAACCAACTTGAGTCTTTGTTGCTCTTGCCCTTCCAAGAGAACTTCACCATGTTTGGAAAAAAGACGGCTATACTTACCTCCATTTTGGAGCAGTGAAACTAGCCCTCACATTCCATGGACGAAAGGGGCTTTCAGTCTCAACGAGAATTTCCCTACTAGAACCAGATTCAAAGAATACCAACAAGCTTCCATTGGAACAGTCTAAACCACTATGAATGCTGGCACAATTTTCATTACATTTTCCCCAAACTTCAACATGTCACTAGGAGATCCATGTCTCTTTGATGCCCTTAAAGTCCAGGTTCAACTCACTGGTGCACCTCAATTACAAAACTCCATTGCTTCCACTCTGCACTACCAAGTGGCTTTTTTAGTTCAAAATCATGCACTTGATGTGCTCATCATTTCAGGCCAAAATAGTCAAGATGTTCTTCTGATTGTTGTGGACAACAATCAGGCTCCCGGATGCACATTTATCCCCGAATAACTCACAAATGCTTAACTCAAGGAAATCCTTCTTGACAGCTGGATCACCAACTACGAAAAGGCTTATGAAGAATCTCAGGTAATCCATAATGAATAGCCCATGTTCATACGAAGGAAAGACCTTATGGTTGAGACACGGTTTAGCCCGTCTACCTCTCAAACTAACACTGCCTTTCCAACTGCCTTAGATGAGATATGAATGATTTCTCCGGCCCCAGGCAGGCTTGAGCTACGAATTGTCAGATATGATGTCGATGGTATTCCCATTTATGAAGGAAAATCTCCTATTGGTCATATTTGGTGGGATGTTTGTGACTATGATGACTGTCTAGATGATGAATTTGAACCATCATTGTTTTAAGAAAAAAAAAAAGCAAACAAGAAGAAGAAATCCTTTCAGCAGCAACTCAAAGAAATTGATGTAGGATATGAAATTCAAGTATGATGTGCAAGATTTTCAGGCTTAAGATCACATTAGTTCAAAAACAATTACACAAATTTCCACATCCCACATAAAAGTGCAAACACTCAATCAAGAGGAATCTTATGTAGATCCAGGCCTACACATGCTAGGACTGGATCAATCAAAATTATATACCAAACAAGAATCAAAGGAGGGTAAATTCATCTACACATGCACAAAAATAATTCCCCGATCCAAG